>NC_089506.1:127439562-127507711 GCF_036850995.1 Saccopteryx leptura
GAGAGAGAGAAAAAAGAGAGGAACCCTAAAAAAAAAAAAAAAAAAAGACAGAGAGAGAGAGAGAGAGAGAGTTAAGGGTTTTGGAGCGCAACCCTCATAGAGAGAAAGGAAGAGGAAAGAAAAGATAATGGGAGATGTAACACTTATGGGTAGTGTTGTTCAAGGAGAGGAGAGAGTAAGACCGGCAGAGAGTTAATTGTCCAAATTGGAGGAAGAAAAAAAAATATCAAGAATGAAGATAAGAGAAACAAATGAACAAATATAATAATATGGGATAGGTTATAAAGTCTGCGGATTATTCTTGATTTTGAGAGGTTATCTTCTTGCTTTTTCTTTTCTCTCCCTCTTCCTGGTCGGTGACTCTATACCCCAAGTTCTGCCCCTTTGGCATGCTCAGGTATAGGTTTGCAGTTGATAAGTCTCTATGGCGATGTCATGTATTGTGCTTTAGTCTTGTTGGCAGTCGAGGCTCATTAGCATTTATAGGCTCCAACAGTGAGAGATTCCGTGTTCCTGGAGCTTTTCTTCTAGTCTTTCCCTACTCAATTAGTAGCCTGATAATCCAGCTATGGGGTTGCTGCTGCCTCTGCCTGGATAGTAAGAGGCTCAAAGAGCTGGCAACTCCCCACTCTATTTCCACTCAGCACAGGGCTCTGGGTAAGGCTCAGTCAGTCAGAGCTGCTGGCATAATCATGCAGGGCTTCCGCCCACTAAAAGACCTCTGGCTCTGCCACTCTGTCTGGTAACACAGGAGGGCGCCCACTCCTAGGGTTCTTGGAGGAAACTCACGCTCACTATCTGCATGCGCAGACCAGGATATCAGGCCAGCAGTTTCACGCTCTGAGTGAAACCCCCAACCGCATGGAAATGTTCCAGCATTGGAATTGGCTCTCGCTCCGTCCCCGTGTGCGGTTTTTGCAAGGCGCTGGGGTGGCCTGAGATTCCGCTTTGGCCCACACAAAGGCCCATGACTCTGCCCCTCTGTGTGATAACACGGGCGTGCACTGCCGAGGCACTCGGAAGAATCTCTCGCTCACTATTTGCGTGCAGACCAGGATATCAGGCCGGCCACGTTTCCCTCTGAGTGAAACTCCCACCAGCACAGAATATTTCCACCATTGGAATTAGTTCTCGCTCCCTCCCGTGCATGGTTTTCCCAGGGCCCTGGGGCTGCCCAGAGATTCCGCTTTTGGCCCACACAAAGGCCTCTGACTCTGCCTCTCGGTGGGACAACACGGGCGCCCACTCCTGGGGCTTTGGAAGGAATCTCTCGCCCACTATCTGCATGCGCTGACCAGAGGATCGGGGAAAATGGCTGCCCCATTTGTCTTTTTTGTCTGGGTTTGGCGCGAGTATCAGCTTGTATTGCCCGGGTTGTCACAGGAACAGTTTTTCCTCGGCTTGGATCTCCATGCCACAGCCTGGTTCGGCCGTTTGTGCCACCGCCTGGATCTACTCACCACTGTTGCCTGCCTCAGTTTCTATATTCTCAGTTCTCAGTAAAAGCCGCCCTGTTTAGGTTAGTGAGGAAGGCAGAGCATTTCTTACTCCCTATTTCCTTTGGGTTTTGATTATATATTTAGCCAAATTTTTGCTCGACCATACCTTCGGGTGTATTGCAAAACATCTGGAGGCTCAAAGGATAGGATTTCTGTTTCTGGTTGAAGATCTTGTTGAGTTTTGGGGGAGATTTATCAGTTTCGCTTCCTACCGTGCCATTACTCTGATGTCATCTACCAGTTAATAAATTTAACTCCTCATATTGGAAAGCCAAAATCCACTAAATGCTTTTTGTCAGCTGTTTTAACTCATCCGTGACTTTTTAAGTTATTAATGACAATCAGGCCACATAGTTTTGATCTCCCATAATCCCATAATTTCCCTGCCACTAGTAAAATTTTTAAATGATGTAGAAATTCTGATTCCAAAGGTGGCAGTTTTTGGGGTGCTCTTACATGGGAGTAACAAGGAATATGATAAACACAGTGCTATATATTTATACATTAGACAAAGGCACAGTATATTAGAGATAACCAAAATGTTTGTGAAAGTAGGGAGTCTGGGTAGGCCCATGACAACACAGTGGGTCTTGACGAGCACACACCCCAGAAACCTCAATCTAGGATTGGAGGTCCACAAGACAATTGAGTAATGTCCCATCTGATGGGCTGAACACCTCAGCACTCTTTGCAGGCTCTATGACTAAGTAAACTGCTTTATAGTTATGCTTTTATTTCCTCATTTGAAAAGCAGGGTTATTATATGAGAGTTAAATGAGATGCTACATGTTAAGCACTTAGCATAGTGTCTGGCACAAAATATAGGCTTGACATATGTCAAAATCCATGGCAGAAACACGTGTTCTCTGTAGGCCTCAGTTTACTCATTCATTCTATAAATATTACTAAGCACCTACTAATTGCAAAGCTCCATGTTAGGCACTGGAAATCCAGTGAGAATTAAAACTCAGTCCCTTTCACTGAAAAACAAAATTCAGGTGGAGAAGCCAAATAATGCCTAGGTGCTACAACAGAAGAAAATCATCTAGAGCAGCACAGTGAGATGAGGAACTCTGGAGACCCCAGATGATAAAAGGCTAGGACCACCTTTTCTTAATTTATTTAATTATTATTTTTCCCCCAAAATTAGAAGCGGGATGGCAGTCAGACTCCACACATGCACCCAAACAGGATACAGCCATCATGCCCATTGAAGACAATGAGCTGCCAATTTGGGCCAGTGCTCTGTTGCAATAGGAGCCATTTTAGTGTCTGAGGCAGAGTCCATGGAGCCCTCCTCAGGGCCTGTGGTAAACTACTTCAATATAGCTTTGGCTGCAGGAGGGGAAGAGAGAGATAGAGAGGAAGGAGTGGAAAAAGTTTGAAAAAGCACATGGGTGCCTCTTCTGTGTGTCCTAGCTGGGAATTAAACCCAGGACTTCCACACCATAGGCCAACACTCTACCGCTAAGCCAACCAGCCAAGGCCACCACTTGTTTGTAATTTAAAGTGAAAACAAGAATGGTAAAAATTATAATAGACAGAGATGAAAATAGCATCTTCCTGAATTTTCTGATGACAACATTCAAGATAATTGAGGTGGTTTCTTCTGTTATTTTGTTTAAGTCTTAATGATTCAATAAATGCTCATCCACAAGACCAAGTCAAAGAACACTCGGGTCCAGAAGAGCTCATCGGCATCCATTCTTGCTTCAGTGTGTCCAAGCTTTGGAAGGAAGACACAGAAATAAAGAGGATACAAAAAAGACAGCTGTGAAGCAGAAAACCAGAAGGTTGTATAGGCAGATCTCATTCTATTGTGTGTAGCTTCACTGTGCTTCATAGTTGTTGCCCTATTTTTTCTTTAATTTAAAAGTGAAGGCAAAAACCCTCCACTAGTAAATTTTGATTACAGCTCACTCTATTGCATGGTTGGTCTGGAACCAAACCAGCAAACAATCCAAGGTTTGCCTCTGATTATTTCTACTTTCTGGGGCTATATATCCTTACACTTGCTCATTCACTCATTCAGTGGAACCACATCACATCATTTGGAAAGTTCAGAAAGTTATCTTTTTTTCTGAGGCATAAGAAAGATCTCAACCCACAAATAATTCCGCTATCACCATCACAACTCGCTTTTATGTGCACTCAGCACCCGCTAGGGCCTGAAGTTCCAATCACAACAGCCACAAAAGCTTGGCAACCTTTGCATGAGCATTTTCCTCCTACTTGATGAACTCCTATACATCACTCTAAGCCCACTTTTAGGCTCTGCCTCTCTGAAATCTTCCCTGTGCCCATAGGAGGGGCTGAACCCCATCAAAACGCCTTCTTTAGATATTTTTCTATTCTGTAAATGTTCTGCCCATCCTTGGCATTGCTCTGTTGTACCAGGAGCCATTCTAGAGCCTGAGGTGGAGGCCATGGTCCCTCCTCAGCGCCCAGGGCCAACTTTGCTGCAATGTAGCTTTGGCTTCAGGAAGGAAAGGCAGATATACAGAAGAAGGAGAGGGGAAGGTTGAAGAAGCAAATGGCTGCCTCTTTTGTGTGTACTAACTGTGAATTAAACCCAGGACTTCCACACACCGGGTCGATGCTTTACCACTGAGCAAACCAGCCAAGTCCACCACCTGTTTGTAATTTAAAGTGAAAACAGGAATGGTAAAAAAAGTAGAGGACAGAGATGAAAATAACATCTTCCTGAATTTTCTGATGACAACATTCTAGATAATTGAGATTATTTCTTTGGTTTTTATGTTTAAGCCTTAATGATTTCATAAAAGCTGGTTTCATGACCAAGTCAAAGAAAACTCATGCCTAGAAGAGCTCATTGGCATCCACTCTTGCATCAGTGTGTCCAAGCTTTGAAAGGAAGACACAGAAATAAAGGTAATACAGGGAAGACAGCTGTGAAGCAGAAAACCAGAAGGTTGTATAGGCAGACCTCATTCTATTGTGTGTAGCTTCATTGTGCTTCATAGATGTTGCTCTATTTTTTTCTTTCTTTTAAAACTGAAGGTAAAAACCCTTCACTAGTAAGTTTTGATTACAGCTCATTCTATTGCATGGTTGGTCTGAAACCAAACCAGCAAACTATCCAATATTTGCCTCTGATTATTTCTAAGGTCTGAGGCTATATATCCTTACACTTGTTCATTCACTCATTCAATATAACCACATCACATCATTTGGAAATTCAGAAATTTATCTTCCATTCTGAGGCATAAGGGAGATCACAACCCCAAAATAATTCCTCTATTACCATCACAACTTGATTTTCTGTGTACTCAGCACCCACTAGGGTCTGAAGTTTCAATCACTACAGCCACAAAAGCTTAGCAACCTTCAAAAGAGCCCTTCCCTCCTACTTGATGAACTCTTATACATTACTCAAAGCCCAGTTTTAGGCTCTGCCTCTCTGAATTATTCCCTGTGCCCATAGGAGGGGCTGGAACCCATGAAAATGCCTTCTTTAGATATTCTTCTATTCTGTGAATGTTCTCCATTTAAACTGGCAGTTCCCTTAAGAGTCTGTGGGTTTTGCATCCCCAGCATTGAGCACAGGGTCCTGCAAAGGGTTGGCCAACAGCAGCGTTTTCACCCATGACAAAATGCAAGACTCCTCCAGATGGACTGAGGAGCTCAGGAACAAACAGGATTCCCCGTTTGTGCAGAACTGGAGATAAGTCCATTGTTCTTTGCACCCAGCGCCCCTGGAAACTGCACCAACTCAGCTTGGAAAGCGAAGAGCAAAGGCTGAATTTTCTCCAAGATTCTGGAAATGATGGCAGGAACCCAGATTCTACCAGCGCAGCCTCAGGAGTGCCTCTGGGCCAAGACAGTCTGGAGGTGGGCGGAAAGACCAGCAGCACCCAACAGAGGAGCAGTGCACGTGTGCAAACACACACACACACACACACACACACACGCAGATATGCACTAGGAGGCAGCAACAAGACAGGAAGTGACAAACACTCCCCAAGTTCAAGAGCAGCGCCTGGCTCTACAGGGAAAACTGGCCATCTTCACAATCACATGACCACTGAGGCGCTGTGTCCTTTTCACCCTTTAGACCCCGCAGCCAGCACTGGGAAGGCCGAGGAGCACCTGCATATCCCAGGCAGCGGCTTCCACAGTGGCCGTGTTGGCTACAGGGAAAGGATGGGGTGGGGCAGGTACAGAGCATTGGCACTAAGAGGCGTTGTGGGGGGTAGAGCAAATGATGCAGTGTGTGGTGGACAGGGCAGAGCGGAAGGAGTGGGGCAAGACAGCGCGAGGATGACACAGGGTGGGGCAAATGGTGAGGGGTGATTATGGTGCAGGGAGGAATAGTGAGGCATGGGGAGGAGCGGGGATGGCATGGGGAGGGAGCAGGGCAGGATGGGGGAGTGAGTCTCAGGGACACAAGTTGTAGAAGAGGGAATAAGGATTGAAGAGGGAGCTTAGGGTTTCTTAAGGCAGACTTTCTATGATGTGCAGTGGGGCGTGGGGAGGTGCAAAGACAGTGAAGGTTGGAAACGGCAAGAAGCTGGGGCAGCACAGAGCAATGTGGATCTGCTTTGCATGTTAGAAAGAAGTGTTCAGAATAGAGTCTGCTCGAGCTGTTTTTGTGAAAGGAAATTTTGTTCATGTCTCATGGTCGTTGTGATGGAAGAAACAGCATTTGTCACCTCAGTGACATTTGAGTTTAGAAAGAGGGAATCCTTTATTGGGAAAGAGATATTATTTAAAAAAACACAAAAAAAGGCCTGACCTGTGGTGGCGCAGTGGATAAAGCCTCGATGTGAAAATACTGAGGTTGCCGGTTCAAAGCTCTTCACCTGTCTGGTCAAGGCATATATGGGAGTTGATGCTTCCTGCTCCTCTTTCCTCTCTCTCTCTCTTTCTCTATCTCCCTCTCTCCCTCCACTCTCTTTAAATAAAAAAACCCGGAAAAGCAAAAATAAAAAAACACAAAAAAGTACGTGTCATGAATTTGGATGCGAAGTGTCTGCCCTCACCCTATCTGTGAGGGTACACAGTGTGCACATGAAGACATAAATTTGTCATGTCGCAGGAGGTGCCTGTTGGTGTTCTTAGAACTGGTTTTTAGTCTGAGTTTTGTGACATAGCTCTGTGGGAACAAGGATGAGAGTTGTACTAGACTCTGAAAATAACTTACATGTAAATGGGGGCTCATAACCTTCCGTTATGCAGCTATGGAGTTTTCAGGTAGGTCGTTCACTTTTAATTTGATAAGAATTGGTGCCTTTTGTGTAGTCCTTACAGATGTATCCTACGTGAACATGCGTTTTTCACCTGCGGTATTGTGGGGCCCCTGCGGTTCTGCCAGCATTGTAGACCCACACGGAAAATCGAGTGAGCTGGGTGGTGTCCAGGACGATTCATGTGGGGGGAGAGAAGCGATGAATGGTTTTTATGGTGGGGGAGTGCTACAAGGGAAAGTTTGTGGGGGCACAGTATTGAGTGGAGTGTGGACAGTCTCAGGGAAGGGAGATGGGTATCTGATGCAGAAGAGAGCCTGGAGCATGGTGGCGCCACTACTACCCTGGGTTGGGTCGTGCTGTGAAGCGACGAGGGTGCAAGAGGGAAGGCCGTAGGGAGGGAAAAAGGAGAGGCAATCTGCAAAGTCCGTAATGTTCCCAGAAGAAAAGGAGCGTGTGTCGCAGTGAGGAGTGTTATGAATTGTCTGGTCATTGTGCGGAGGCTCCTAGGCAGGAGTCACAGAATTATAAAATGAGGTGGCCCAGGAGAAAGCTGTGATCAGCTGGTTTCTCCAGCGTGTTTGTCAAGACTGTATCCTCAGTTTGCTGCCCGTGGCCATAACCACACAGTGACTCTTCGAAGGTTTGCTGTTGATGAATTTGCAGTGCAGTGCTACTACCTACATTCTTCTCCTGGAGCCATGGCTCAATTGAAGAGAGTTGACCCTGGGTGCTGACGGTGGTTCCATGGTGTCTGCCTCAGGTGCTAAGAAGAGCATGGTTGCTAAGAAACAAAGCAATGCTTCAAATGGTCAGAATATCTCCCACTAGTGGGCTTGCCGGGCGGATTCCTCATATGGGAGTTGGTCTCTCTGCCTCCCTTCCTCTCAATAAATAAAGAAAACAAAAGAAAGAAACAGCAGAGAGCATTTGCCAGTTAGCTCAGGTGGTTAGGCATATCAACCAGAAACACCAAGGTTGTTTATTTGATCCCCAGTCAGGCCATACCAATGAGTCCATGGCTGAGTGGAACAACAAATGAATATTTTCTTTCCCACTCATTCTCTCTCCTTTCTTCTCTCTGTTTCTCTATAAATCAATAAAAATTAAACCCTGGCCAGATAACTTGGTTGGTTAAAGTATCGTCCTGGACCACGGAGGTTTTCGGTTTGATCCCTTGGTAAAGGCACATACAGAAATATCTCAATGTTTCTGTCTCTCTCTACCTCTTTCTCAAACAACAGCAAAGACAGCGGAGAGAACTAATTGTAAACCAGAGACTGTAGACAGTTTCCTACTGTAAATCTCGGGGATTAAAAAGAGTTAGGTATTGCCCTGTCTTCTCAGAAGGAAATCAGTCCATGAGGTAGCTCCTTGCAGAAATCTCAGCTGATGGGGCAGGGGAGCTGGTCCCTCCCACCCTCCCCTGCAGCCTGCTTCACGCTGCTCTGGGGGCTGGTCTGGGGGCAAGAGCTGGCTTGAGGGTGAATGACTCATGCCAGGCACTGCCCTTTCCCCAGAGAAGCCACCGGCCTGTACAGGAGACACAGAGCGTCCCTGTAAGTGCCAGAAGAGAAAGGGAGGGATGGAGAGAAAGGGTGGACTTCTGCTGTTCCTGACCAGCTGCTAAGGGGAGGCAACCTGTGGTATCTTGATTTAAAACATTCTCCACTCTGGAGGGTGACTGGAGCCACTTGAAGCCTCCTGAATGCCACTCAGGCCAGAGGCCAGGTGAACCCTCTTAGGCAGTGAGGAGAAGAGAATGGCACAGCTGTGGAGAAGGAGTAGGACAGGTAGGGCAGGCTGAGTGCCATGGCTGAAGATGGAGACTCTGGAGGAGAAGGGGCCTGGAAGATGAGGGGAGGGATCGTGGCAGCCAACCTGATATGGCAGGGTTAAGGAGATCACATGGTGCAGAGCCTTGGCAGTTGGGACTTGGCAGAGGTTAGCGTTAGAATAAATTTTAGTGTGAGGGCTAGGGTGAGGGTTAGTGTGAGTGTTAGGGTGAGGGTGAGGGTTATGGTTAGGGTAATGTTAGGGTTAGGGTTAGAGTTAGGGTTATGAAGAATTGATGCTTCTCATCTCTCCCAAACTGTTTGTCCCTTTCTCTTTCTCAAAAAAAGGGGGGGAATGTTCACCTTGAAGTCATGTCAAACCATTATATTTTGATTTTTTATATCACTTTTTTCATTATCTTCTCAAATTTTCTTTATGCTTCTTGGTGTTTGCTGCAGTCTGAGGTACTATAGCATTTTTTTCAGTGCCTGCATATTTGGTGAGGCAAAAAGGGACCTCTAGTCTCAGTTTCACAAAAATTCTTTTTTTTCCTGCTAAAAGAACTGGTCAACAAACCCCTATCTTATAAAACCAGTCCCCAAAGACTCCTCTCTGGTTCCTTGGCAGTTGCCACAGAAAAACACCCACATCTCACACCTCCACTCCTGGCTGTCTAGTCTCAGACTACTCCAAGTATGGTTCCTTAATCTCTAGCAAAGTTAGTGTTGTAGTATTTCAGATGTACAGAATGAGAATCTGCATTTTAGCAAAATCCAAAGTTATATATATGCACTAAATGTTGACAAGTCCTTATTTTTTAATTATTTATATCTGAGAATATGGATATGTAGAAATTCTACCAGTTACTAAATTTAACTCTTCATATTGGAAAGCCAAAATCCACTAAATGCTTTTTGTCAGCTGTTTTAACTCATCTGTGACTTTTTAAGTTATTAATGACAATCGGGCTACATAGTTATGATCTCCCAAAATTCCAAACTTCCCCTGCCACTAGGAAAATTTTAAATGATGTAGAAATTCTGATTCCAAAAGTGGCAGTTTTTGGGGTGCAGTTACATGGGAGTAACAGAAAATATGATGCACAATGTACTATATATTTTATACAGTAGGCTAGGCCACAGTATATCAGAAATAACCAAAAAGTTTGTGAAAGGAGGGAGTCTGTGGATACCCATGACAACACAGTGGGTCTTGATGAGCACACACCACAGTAACCTCAATCCAGGATAGGAGGTCCAGCAGACAATTTAGTAAGGTCCCAACTGATGGGCTGAACACCTCAGCACACTTTGCAGGCTCTATGACTAAGTGAACTGCTTTATACTTATGCTTTTATTTCCTCATTTGAAAAGCAGCATTATTATATGAGAGTTAAATGAGATGCTACATGTTAAACACTTAGCATAGTGCCTGGCACAGAATAAAGGCTTGACATAAATCAAAAACCATGGCCAAAACAAGTGGTCTCTGTAGGCCTCAGTTTCCTCATTCATTCTATAAATATTACTAAGCACCTACTATCTGCTAAGCTCCATGCTAGGCACTGGGGATGCAGTGATAATTAAAACTCAGTCTCTTTTGCTTAAAAGCAACAAGTCAGGTGGAGAAGCCAAATAATGATGAGGTGCTAAAACAGAGAAAACGTTTAGAGCAGCACAGTGAAATGAGGAACTTAGGAGACCCCAGATGCTAAAAGGCTAATACCACCTGTTCATAATTTATTTATTATTATTTTTCCCCCTAAGTTAAAAGCGGGAAGGCAGTCAGACTCCACACATGCACCCGACCTGCATCCAACAGACATGCCCACCAGGGGGCAATGCTCTGCCCATCTGGGGTGTAGCTCTGTTGCAACAGGAACCATTCTAACGCATGAGGTGAAGGCCATGGAGCCCTCCTCAGAGGCAGAGGCCAACATTGTTCCAATGGAGCTTTGGCTGGAGGTGGGAAATAGAGAGATAGAGAGGAAGGAGAGGGGAAAGTTTGAAGAAGCAGATGGGTGCCTCTTCTGTGTGCCATAGATGGGAATTAAACAAAGGACTTCAACACACTGGGCCAACACTCTACCGTGTAGCCAACCAGCCCACCTGTTTGTAATTTAAAGTGAAAACAGCAATGGTAAAAATACTAGGAGACAGAGATGAAAATAGCATCTTCCTGAATTTTCTGATGACAACATTTTAGATAATTGAGGCTGTTTCTACTGTTTTTGTGTTTAAGCCTTAATGATTTTATAAAAGCTGGTTCACTTGACCAAGTCAAAGTAAACTTGGGTCTAGAAGAGCTCATCAGCATCCACTCTTGCTTCAGTGTGTCCAAGCTTTGATAGGAAGACACAGAAATAAAGGGAATATAGGGAAGACAGTTGTGAAGCAGAAAACAAGAAGGTTGTATAGGGAAACCACATTCTATTCTGTGTAGCTTCATTGTGCTTCATACATGTTGCCCTATTTTTTTTTCTTTCTTTTAAAACTGAAGGCAAAGCCCTCCACTAGTAAATTTTGATTACAGCTCATTCTATTGCATGGTTGGTCTGGATCCAAACTAGCAAAATATCCAAGGTTTGCCTCTGATTATTTCTAAGGTCTGGGGCTATATATCCTTACACTTGTTCATTCAGTCATTCAATGTAATCACATCACAACATTTGAAAAGATCAGAAAGTTATTTTCCTTTCTGGGGCATAAGAGCGACCTCAACTCCCAAATAATTCCACTATTACCATCACAACTCGCATTTCTGTGCACTCAACAACCACGAGGGCCTGAAGTTCAAATCACTACAGCCTTCAAAAGCTTGGCAAACTTTGCAGGAGCCCTGTTTTTCTACTTGATGAACTCCTATACATAACTCAAAGCCCACTTTTAGGCTCTGCCTCTTTGAAGTCTTCCCTGTGCCCATAGGAAGGGCTGTACCCCATCAAATTGCCTTCTTTAGATATTCTTCTATTCTGTGAATGTTCCCCATTAAACTGTCAGTTCCCTTAAGAGTCTCCGGGTTTTGCATCCCAAGCACTCAGTGTGGGGTTCTGCACTGGGTAGGCTGACAGGCAGCATTTTTACAGATGACAAAAAGAAAGCCTTCATTAGAAAAACTGAGGAGCTCAGAAACAAACAGTTCTCTTGGTTTTGAGGACCTGCAGCTGGGTCCATTTTTCTTTGCATCCAGCACCCCTGGCACCTGCACCAACTCGGCTGGTAAAGTAAAGAGAAGAGGCTGAGTTTTCTCCAAGGATCGGAAAATAATGGCGAGAACCAGGATTCTGCCCGTGCAGCCTCAGGGACGTCTCTGGGCCAAGAGAGCCTGGAGGTGGGCGGAGAGATCAGCAGCACCAAACAGAGGAGCAGTGTACGCAGGCAAACACACAAGCAAACACACACACACACACACACACGCACTCACAAATCGCACACTAATAGGGAGACAAGACATGCAGCGACAAACCATCCCCAAGCCCAAGAGTGGCCTGTGGCTTAACAGGAAAAACTGGCCATATTTGCAGTCACATGACCATTGAGCCAATGGGTAATTTTCACCCTTTTGACCCCGCCCAGGCCGCCTGCACTGGGAGGTGGAGGAGTGCCCACAAAGCCCAGGTGGTGGATTCCGCAGCTGCCATGACAGCTAAAGATCAAGGAAGGTGCTGGGCGGGCACAGGGCAGGGCAAAAAAAATAACTTTCTGATCTTTCAGTGAGTCTGTCTCATTCACAATGAGCAACCAGTTTTGAGCACAGTGCCTGGCACATAACAGAAATACAATTATTGTTTATTGAATGAATGAATAAATAGTCATTTGCATACATACACAGATGTAAACAAATGATAGACACTGTGGACACAGAGAGATATGCTCATGTGCAATGAACATCTATGGACACAATTGTACACACACCCAATGTATCTGAGTATATATAGATAAAGAAATATAATAGGTACACAAAGAATATGGAAAGAAAATGTCATAATATTAACAGTAGATATCTCTGTATGAAAATTTGTTGTTTTAATTTTCTTATCATTTTTTCTTGCACTTCTGCAATAAGAATACAGATTTTATAAGAAAAAAGCTGTTAACATTCAATATACGTGTCAAATCAAAGCACATCATATTTTACAATACATTAAGAAGATTTAAATAAAAGAAGTTCAAAAGACAGAAGTAAAAATAGTAGAATGGAAAGTCCTTGAGTGCAAGGACATGAGTTCCTAGCACAGTGCCTGGTAAATGATGGGCACTTTTAAAGGCTTTATGAAAGCATGGCTGGAAGGAAAGTAGAAAAACAAGGTGAACCGATAGATTCACAGAAAACAAATCACTAAGCATACACAAAAACTTTACAGAAATGACAAATTGGAATCAATGTTTGTAGACAATCCTCTTTACCAAAACTTTCCTTTGGACCTGTACTGAGGCGTGATTCCCAAGATACACACGAGGTGGCAGCAGAGAAACACATGTAACAGAGACCATTATTGTATGTGCTATGGAGCAAGTTTCAGCAAACTTCAGACGATTGAAATGATATCAATTATGTCTCTTGCTTTCACTACAGTTAAAATTGAAACAAGAAGTAAACAGTATCTAGAAATTCCTTAAATTTACAAGTTATAATTGTAACTAAAAAACTTTTCGTTTGCTAAGTTAAGAAATTCACACCTAAAAATCCCCCCACTCAAAATCACAATTCAAATTACAAAATACATTTAAATCAATGAAAATAAAAACTACATAAAAAAAACCTATGGAAAATTTAGTGATGAATATATTTCAGGTTAAAAAGCCTTAAAATACACAGCCTTTCCACCCATACCAAGATACTAAAAAAAATCCAGAGAAAGTAAAGAAAAAAATGTTGACAGCATGAGTAGGTGGTGGCCTAGTAAATAGAGCATTTCACTGCAATGCGGAAGAACAAGTTTTGAGATCTTAAGGCCACCTGCTGATCGTGGGCTCATCTGGTTTGAGCAAAGCTCAAGCACGAGCCCAAGATCATTGGTTCGAGCAAGTGGTCTCTGGATCACTTGCATCCCCCTGGTCAAGGCACATATGAGAGAGCAGTCAATGAACAACAAAGCTGTCACAATAAAAAACTGATGATTGTTCTGTGACCTGAAACTTTCTCCATTTCTGTCTGCTGTCCCTATTTATCCCCCTTTTTTTTGACACTCTTCTTGTCTCTTTAAAAAAATAAAGTTCACAGAGACATTTGGAGGGTGTATACTATATTTACTCATGTATAAGACTCATCTTTTAAAAAAAATTTAGGGTTTGAAAACACGGTATGTCTTATACAGTGGTTGTAGTATATCTACAAGCATTTCCTGTTTATTTGCATTAGTTATCATTTTCTCAAATTTTGTGCCCCAAAATTTTTTGTGCGTATTATACATGGAGGCATCTTCTACATGGGGAAATATGGTACTTTGAGACCTTACCACTTATTTCCTCTTAGGGTGAGATTTTAAAAAACATAATTTATTCCTCTATGCAATTTAAGCTGAAAAAACTACAAAAAAGCCATTGTCATTTTTTCTTTTTTTTTAATTATTGTTAGAGGAAGGAAGAGGGGGGAAACAGACAGACAGATAGTCAGAATCATTCATATGTTTCTTATGTGCCTGGACCCAGGACCAAACCTATGACATTAGTGTATGGATGTGATGTTCTTACTACTGACCTCTCTGGTGAGAGCAAGCCATTTTCTTTTGGGGAAAAAAATTACTAGAGAAAACCTGAGGGAATTAAAAAATTAAATAATAATCCAGTCTTCTGTTGTCGCAACACCAGAAAAATTTTCTTTGCTCTTGACAGTCAGGGGCATAAACACTATTTTTAATTGGTTAGTACAATGTAACCCCTTTCCTAACATGCACTTTTTCTTGTGCTGTAGCCACAGTCCAGATTGTGTGCCTTCCTAAACTTTGGACATCAGAATTTATCTGAGCCTGGGTCACCATTTACAAACGAGGTTTTTTTGGTCACAGAACACATTCCAGTGTCTTTTTTTCATCACTTGTAAATTTTCTCAGTTTTATAGCTGAGAACACGCATTGCTGAAAAACCGAGACTTATGTCTCATCTCTGCCTTCTGAGAAAATGATATACTGAACCTCATCATGATCAATCAAAACTGGGATAAAAGACATTGCACTACCAAATCTAGTACTTGTCACAATTTATAATTATTCTATATATATATTCTTTCTTCCTCTGTCTACCCCATTCATAAAGAGAGAAAGTACATCTATCTAATTCACTATAAGCAACCAGTGTCGAGCACAGTGCCTGGCATATAATAAAAATACAATAAGTATTTATTGAATGAATGAGTAAATAGTCATTTGCATACATACAAATATATACACAAATGAAAGACACTGTGAACACAGAGAGATATGCTCATGTGCAATGCACATCTATGCACACAGATATACACACACCCAATGAACCTGTGTAAATATAAATAGAGAAATATAATAGGTACACAAAGAATATGGAAAGAAAATGTCATAATATTAACAGTAGATATCTCTGTATGCAACTTTATTGTTTTGTTTTTCTTATCATTTTTTCTTGCACTTCTGCAATAAAAATACAGTTTATATAATAAAAAAGCTGTTAAAATTCAATATACTTTTCAAATCAAAGCACATCATATTTTACAATACATTAAGAATATTTAAATAAAAGAAATTCAAAGGAGAGAAGTAAAAATAGTAGAATGGGAAGTCATTGACTGCCCAGACATGAGTTTGTAGCACAGTTCCTGGTATATGATGGGCACTTTCAAAGGCTTTATGAAAGCATGGCTGGAAGGAAAGAAGAAAAACAAGATGAACCGATAGATTCACAGAAAACAAATCACTAAGGATACACAAAAACATTACATAAATGTCTAATTGAAATCAATGTTTATAGACAATCCTCTCTACCAAACCTTTCCTTTGGACCTGTACTGAGGGATGATTCCAAAGATGAACACGAGGTGGCACCAGAGAAGCACATATGATAGAGACCATTGTTGTATGTGCTATGGAGCAAGTTTCAGGAAACTTAGAAGATTGAAATGATATCACGTATGTTTCTTGCTTTCACAACACTTATCGTTGAAAACAAGTAGCAAACAGTAACTAAAAATTCCTAATATTTACAAGTTAAAAAGTATCTTCCTGATAGCATTGGATTCAACATTGATAGATAACGCACAACACCCAACTGCTGTATTTTTCCAGGTGAACTGCTTTGAGCTGTTATTCCCAAGGTGCACACGAGGTGGCAGCAGAGAAGCGCACTTGGAAAACTTTAACCACAGACAATCCTGTATGTTCTTTCATGAAAGTTTCAACTACCTCAAACCTTTGAAATGATATATAGCATGATTATTGTTGTCATTACACTTTTCTAGTAATCAGTAATAGAAACTAACTAAATAATCTTTTTTTGTTAAGTTAAGAAATTCAAACCAAATAACCCCCCTCAAAATCACAGTTCAAGTTACAAAATGCTTTAAAATCAATGGAAATAAAAACTACATAAGAAAACCTATGGAAAATATAGTGATGAATATATTTTAGAGGAAAAAACTTAAAATACACAACCTTTCCACCCATACTAAGAACCAGAATTGTTAATAGAATCCAGAGAAATTAAAAGAAAAAAAATGTTCACAGCATGAGCAGGCGGTGGCGCACTGGATAGAGCATTTGACTGGAATGCAGAGGTCCCTGGTTTGAGAAACCAAGTTCGCCATATGAAGCGTGGGTTGATCTGGTTTAAGCAAAGCTCAACAGCATGAGACCAAGATAGCTGGCTCAAACAAGTGGTCTCTAGGTAAGGTGTATACACCTGGTAAAGGCACAAAGGAGAGAGCAGTCAATAAACAACTAAGGTGTCACAATGAGAAACTGATGTTTGATTTGTGACCTGGCACATAATAAAAAACTATCTTCATTCCTGTTTGTCTGGCCCTATCTATCCCTCTCTCTGACACTCTCCCATGTCAGTTAAAAAAAAGAAAAAGAAAAAAGTAAATAAGAAATGTTCACAGAGACATTTGGGGGTGTATACCATATTTGCACATTTATTAGACACATCTTTTTTGAAAAGTGTGGGGTTTGAAAACTGGATGCGTTTTATACAGTGGTTGCAGTATTTTTCCTTGCATTTTCTGTTTATTCGCATTTGTTATGATTTTCTCAAATTTTTTCTCCAAAATTAAGGTGTGTCTTATACAGGAAGGCATCTTATACATGGAGAAATATGGTATTATCATCCTTACATCTTATTTCCTCTTTGGGTGAAATTTTGAAAAACATAATTTATTCCTCTATGCAATTTAAGCTGAAAAAACAACAACAAAAAAGGCATTGTCATTTTTTCTTTTATTTAGTTATTAATGTTAGATGGAGGAAACAGACAGACAGATATTGAGAAACATCCATCTGTTTCTGTATGTGCCTTGACACAGGACCAAACTTATGACATTAGTGTATGTGTGTGAGCTCTCTGGTGAGAGCAAGACATTGTCTTTTGAAAGAAAATATTACTAGAGAAAATCTGAGGTAATTAAAAAATAAAATAATAATTTAGTCTGCTGTGGTCACAACACCAGAATATTTTCTTTGCTCTTGACAGTCAGAAGCACAAACACTCTTTTTAATTGTTTAGCACAAAGTGACCCTTTCATAACATGCACTGTTTTTTGTGCCATGGCAGCAGTACAGACTGAACAAACTCCTAAGCTTTGGACATCAGAATTTATATGAGCCTGGGTCACCACTTACAAGCTAGGTTCTTTTGGTCACAGAACACCTCCCATGGTCTTTGTTGCATCACTTGTAAATTTTATCAGTTTTATAGCTGAGAACACGTGTTGCTAAAGAACCGAGACTTTTGCCTTCTGAGAAACTGATATAATGAACCTCACCACAATTAAACAAATCTGGGAAGAAAGACGTTGCACTACCAAATCCAGTACTTGTCACAACTTATAATTATTTTTTATGTATATTCTTCCTTCCTCTGTCTACCCCATGAGAGTGTATTATTCATAAAGATAGAAAGTGTGTCTCCCTCATTTACTATAGGGAACCAGTGTCAAGAACAGTGCCTGGCACATAATAAAAGAAAAACAAGTGTTCATTGAATGAATGAATAAATAGTCATTTGCATACATACACAGATATACACAAATGACAGACACTGTGGAAACAGAGAGATATGCTCATGTGCAATGCACATTTATGCACACAGATGTTCACACACCCAATGTACCTGAGTACATATACATAGAGAAATATAATAGGTAACCAGAGAATATGGAAAGAAAATGTCATAATATTAAGAGAAAATATCTCTGTATGAAAAAAATATTGTTTTATTTTTCTTATCATTTTTTCTTGCACTTCTGCAATAAGAATACAGTTTTTATAATAAAAGAGCTGTTAAAATTCATCATACTCATCAAATCAAAGCACATTATATTTTAAAATACATTAAGAAAATTTAAATAAAAGAAGTTCAAAAGACAAAATTGAAAAGAGTAGAATGAGAAGTCATTGAGTGCAGAGACATGATATCTTAGCACAGTGCCTGGTATATGCTGGGCACTTTCAAAGGCTTTATGAAAGCATGACTGGAAGGAAAAAAAAAACACAATGTGAACTGAGAGATTCCCAGAAAACAAATACTAAGGATACACAAAAACTTTACAGAAACAGCAAATTGTAATCAATGTTTGTACACAATCATCTCTACCAAACGTCTTCTTTGGAACTGTATTGAGGCGTGATTCCCAAGTTGCACATGAGGTGGCATCAGAGAAGCACATGTAACAGAGACCACTATTGTATGTGCTATGGAGCAAGTACCAGCAAACTTCAGAGGATTGAAATGATATCAAGAATGTCTCTTGCTTTCACTACAGTTAACGTTGAAACAAGTAGCAAACAGTAACTAGAAATTCCTTATATTTACAAGTTATTAAAGTATCTTCTAGATAGCATTGGACTCAACATTGATAGATAACACACAACACCCAAATGCTGTATTTTTCTAAGTGAACTGCTCTGAGCTGTTATTCCCAAGGTGCACACGAGGTGACAGCAGAGAAGCGCACTTGAAAAACATTTATCACAGACAATCCTGTATGTTCTTTCAAGCAAATTTCAACTACCTTCAACCTTTGAAATGATATAAAGCATGTTTCTTGTTGTCATTACACTTAATCTAGTAATCAGTAATAGAAACTAACTAAAAAACCCTTTTTGTTAAATTAAGAATTTCACACCAAAAAAAACCACGCCCTCAAAATCACAATTCAAGTTACAAAATATTTTAAAATCAATAAAAATAAAAACTACATAAGAAAACCTATGAAAAAATGTAGAGATGAATACATTTTAGGGGAAAAAATTAAAATGCACAAACATTTCACCCATACTAAGAACCAGAATACTAAATAAAATCCAGAGAAAGTAAAAGAAAATAATGTTCACAGCCAGAGCAGGCGGTGGCACAGTGGATATTTGACTGGAATGCGGAGGACCCAGGTTTGAGATCCCAAGGTCGCCAGCTGGAGCGTGGGCTCATCTGGTTTGAGCAAAGCTCACGAGCTTGAGCCCAAGGTCGCTGACTCGAGAAAGGGGTCACTCGGTCAGCTGTAGCCCCCTGGTCAAGGCACATATGAGAGAGCAGTCAATGAACAACTAAGGTTTCACAATGAAAAATTGATGATTGATCTGTCACCTGGCACATAATAAAAAACCCTCTCCATTCCTGTTTCTCTTCCCTAATCTATCCCTCTCTCTGACTCTCTCCCTGTCTCAGTAAAAAAAATAAAATAAATAAATAACAGTAATGTTCACAGAGACATTTGGATTGTGTATACCATAATTCCCATGTATAAGAATTATTCTTTTTGAAAAATGACGGGTTTGAAAACTGGGTGCATCTTATACAATGGTTGTAGTATATTTTACATGCATTTTCTGTTTATTCGCATTTGTTATCATTTTTTCAAATTTTATTTCCCAAAAATAAGGTGCGTCTTATACAGGGAGGCATCTTATACATGGGGAAATATGGTACTTTACAACCTTACCACTTATTTCCTCTTGGGGTGATATTTTGAAAAACATAATTTATTTCTCTATACAATTTAAGATGCAAAAACAACAATAAGAAGGCCATTGTCATTTTTTTAATTTAATTATTTATGTTAGAGGAAGGAAGAGGGGGAAACAGATAGATAGACAAAAACATCCATTTGTTTCTATATGTGCCTTGACCCAGGACCAAACCTATGACATAAGTGTATGGGTGTAATGCTCTAATTACTGACCTCTCTGGGGAGAGCAAGCCATTATCTTTTGGGGTAAAAATTACTAGAGAAAACCTGAGGTCATTAAAAAATAAAATAATAATCTAGTCTGCTGTGGTGACAACACCAGAAGACTTTTCTTTGCTCTTGAAAGTCAGGGGCATATACACTATTTCTAATTGTTTAGCACAAAGTGATCCCTTTCCTAACATTCACTTATTCTTGTGCCATGGTAGCATTGCAGACTGAGCGACCTCCTAAGATTTGGACATCAGAATTTATCTGAGCCTGTGTCACCACTTACAAGGTAGTTTCTTTTGGTCACAGAACACCTCCCAGGGTCTTTATTCATCACTTGTAAATTTTCTCAGTTTTATAGCTGAGAACACGCATTGCTAAAGAACCGAGAATTATGTCTCAGCTCTGCCTTCCAAGAAACTGATATACTAAACATTGCCACTGTAAATAAATCTGGGACCAAAGATATTGCACTACCAAATGCAATGCTTGTCACAACTTATATTATTAACTTATATTTTTTCTTCCTCTGTCTACCCCATGACAGTGTATTATTCAGAAAGTGAGTCTGTCTCATTCACAATAGGGAACCAGTGTTGAGCACAGTGCCAGGCACATAATAGAAATAAAATAAGTGTTTATTGAATGAATGAATAAATAGTCATTTGCATACATAAACAAATTTACACAAATGACAGACACTGTGGACTCAGAGAGATATGCTAATGTGCAATGCACATCTATGCACACAGATGTACACACACCCAATGTACCTGAGTACATTTAGATAGAGAAATATCATAGGTACACAAAGAATATGGAAAGAAAATGTCATAATATTAACAGTAGATATCTCTGTATGAAAATTTGTTGTTTTGTTCTTGTTGTCTTTTGTTCTTGCACTTCTGCAATATAAATACATTTTTAGAATAAAGAAGCTGTTAAAATTCAATATTCTTGTCAAATCAAAGCACATCACATTTCACAATACATTAAGAAGATTTACATAAAAGAAGTTCAAAAGACAAAATAAAAATTTTAGAATAGGAATTCACTCTGGGGTAGGGAAGGATGAGTATACATTTGAGAAAGGCTTCATATGTATTTATCATATTTTATTTCTCAAGTTTGTAAATGCACAGTAGGCCCATTATATTCTGTTAATTTTTTGGTAAAATTTATTTTTAAAAGTTTAATTTAAAGGGAAGATGAGAATGAGAGCATGTGTTATTTTAATAAATATGTTAAATCTTTGCATAAGTCAGCGTTACTTTAGTATTCTTCATCTCTACAAGAGGTATGTGTGAGCAAATGCCAAACTTAGTTTGTGTGCCTCTTAGCGTTCTCTGCTCTGAATGGTCTTGTAGCCTCCTGTCTGCCTCAGACTGTGGACAGTTGGCCATGTACAGGCTACTTCTGAATGTTTTCTGGACGGCAGCTCCCTTTGCACAAGATAAGTGCTTTTTCTTTTTATTTTCCACATGCCATCTCTGGGTGGGTGAAGGGTTACTTTGTTTTACCAGGAAATTACACTGAGGCTCAAAAACAATTTTAACTAGTAGAATTTTGAGCCACTAAATTTATTTGTGGGCTCAGTGATTGTTTCCTTTGATGGTGGCATCAAGGGTTAGAATGCCATGACCTGGTGCTTCGTAAACGAAAGAGTATGGTTGACATCTTTTTCACTGAGACTTTTTGTTTTGAGCAGTTTCTGAGTATTATTAGTTCTGGATATGTGACTGATCCAGTGTTAAAAACTGATAGAAATTGTTTGATTCCCCCACCCATTTGTTCTGAAAGCACAACTTGAGTCATTTCTGCTCTCTTTTGGTTTTTGCTAGTTATGAGATGCAGGTACAGCCTTGAGATACAATGTATGTGCATTACAATAAATTGTTGCCTGTGGGTGGCATAGTTGGCTGTACAAAGGGAAAATGCTAAAAATGAGCTGAGAAAAAAAAGAGTGTGGAATCAAAAACATAAGGCATAACACGTTACATGGATCACAGCTTACCTATGTCAATTTACAAGAAACTTCATCAGAGTGTACTTTAATCAAAATGTTAATCTTCAACAGATACATTTTTGTATTAACTGAGAAAAGTTTTCTTTCCATATTACACAATAATATACATATACATATGTGTATATATGTATGTGTGTAGTTATATCTCTTTATCATGATTTTACAAAGATTGGAGTCTAAACAAGTATTATCTGTCATTCATAGATTCTGCCACTGATATAGTAAAAGAGATGTTCCCTTTCCCCAAGTTTTCAAAGATAGAAAATACAACTACTCTATTTCTCAATGGAAAAGAATGAGAAGAACACGTGGCCTCTATTACATTCTCATGGGACTTCTCAGAGGAAATGAGGGGCATATGACTGGTGAGTGGAAATTGACATTTTGAGCAAAGAGGGCTCAGCCTTGCATAAGTGTCTCTTGTAATGACTAGTTCTTAGCAGCTCTTTGCTCATAACTGTGATGAGATCATGACTGTGATGAGCTTTCTAGATAGATCCTGTTTCTGCAATTGGAAGGGCAATTTTTAACATAGTGGGAAACATATAACTTGGAAAGTTTAGGAAGCTCTTTGCTGGCTATAGGTCAAGGCAAAATCTTCAGCCTTACCAGAAATGATACTGTCCGTATTTTTGTTTTATTTTTTTCTCGTCTCTTCTTTGTTTTGTTTTTGTGTGTGTGTGTGTGTGTGTGTGTGTGTGTGTGTGTGTGTGTGTGTGTGACAGAGAGAGGGACAAATAGGGACAGACAGGGGAAATGAGAAGCACCATTTTTACATCCTGTTTCTTCATTTGGCGTATAATCTTCTGTCTCCCCATTTTGCTTGACTTTCTGTTTTTGTTTTTTTGAGTTGAATAAAATAGTCATCTTGCCCAGTCTTGAAAAAGTTGTCTTTGTTACATTGTGTGTTAAAATAGTTTCAGCCTACCAGTTGTTGAGGGGGAGGTGCACTCATTGCCTGTCATGTCACCTGGCCTGAGTGGGTTCTATATAGGCAGCCTGTCGAGTGTGCACCTCCTCGCTCTTTTAATCTGAGCAGGGCTGCCTGGTTAAAAGGGGCTGTGTGATGTGTGCTTTGCGTGTCCTGTTTTAATTATTTTTTGTCAGAAATAAGACTTTGCTGTATTACCTGTTTGCTTTCTTGTATCTCACTTCCCATTAGATCCACCCTTTGTTCTGTTGGAGTAGCTTGGGTACACACACAGCCTTAATTTATTCATTCTTCACCTTCTAGGGCCTTGAAAGCCTTGTGCCCATACAGAGCATTGCCCAACACACACCACATTGGGCCGCAAGGTTTTCTGAGCTTTGTGCTTTCTTTGGGTAGAGCAGCCTGAACAGTGTGAGCAGCAGCACTCCTCAATCTCTGCACTTTCTCTGATCAGGCAGTCCTGTGTGAAGACCATAGCCCATTTGCTGGCTCCCCATTATCTAGGATTGTAATGCCAGTAGTGACCCACTATCTCTGCACTTTCTCTGGGTCTAATAGTCCTTCAGCTGGTACCAGGGTGTTTTTTTAGCTCTGCACTCTCTCTATGTGGGGAGCCGCACATGCAGCTCAGTGGGTTAAGTGTCGCCCACCATACCTACTTGCTGGGTTGATTTCTGAGAAGAAGAGCTCTCTTTATACAAGCTATGCTGCCCTCATGATTCTGTTGTATTTAGCTCTAGGAAGGTTGGCTGGGGATGTGCTGCAGTGTTCAGCAGTTGGCCATAGAGCCTGGATGTAGCTCCCATCTTCTAACCACGTGCCAGGGAGGTGTAAACAGTGGTGCTCATTGGTCTCTTTGGTCCTAAGCTGATCCTTCTACTCCTGCAGAACTCTCATGTTTCCTCATCCTTCATTATGCTCTCTCTCTCTCTCTCTCTCTCTCTCTCTCTCTCTCTGTCTCTTTCTCTTTAGCTTGTTGTGCAGAAGCTATTTAATTTTTCTCAGCTGTCTTTCAGGAGGAATTTTTCTAAGTAAAGGGGTACATTGCAAGGGTATTTGGGAGGGTGCAAGCTCAGCGTCCACATGTGCCACCATTTTGGACCCACTGTAGAGTTCTTAAATAAAACCTAATATTGGCTGCAGCAACAGGATTTTGCTCTGATATGCTCTTGTTCCTCATATTCAAATATTTATACATTTTTGAGTCATTCAATGGTTCTCTGACATAAACTAGTTGTTGGATCCAGGAGGAGTAGTTTATTTTTGCCTTGTTTATTTTTTTCTTCTGTGAGAATGGGCATGATAATTTCCATGCTTCTTACTTTTAAAACCAGAAACTGGAACTCTTGAATTAATCGCTTGTTATCACTTGGCTTCATGTTCCCTATTTGTAAAATAAAGGGATCAGATCACACCATGGTGCCTAAACTCTCCTCTAGTTCCAGAATTCTGTTAATTCCATAAGCACTGACTTGCGTGAAAGACAGTACCAATTTGTAAAATTTGCTTCCATTCTAAAGGTAGACCTGTGGGTGGACAAAGAGAGGCACATTTTTTTGAGTCCACCATCGATTATGTTTATCAAATCCAGAAAGTTCAGTAGTCCAAAAACTTTAACATTTAGAGACAATAATTTCCATGTATTGTTTAATGCTCTAAAAATATTTTCTGAATGTTTGGGAAATGCTGAGAACTTTTATTGTAAACTTGTGATCTCAGAAAATATTAATTTGTGTAATTGTGATGAATCTCTCTTTTCCTCCCCCATTTTTTCTCTCTAGCTATGATTTGTTTTTCTCTTTATTTCTTCCACTCTTTCTCTTTTCCTCCCTGTATTTCACTATCACCCTTCTTTTCATTTTGTTTTTCTTTTTTTCTTCCAGCCATGCATTCATAAAGCCTTTGAAAGTGCCCATTATATACCAGGCACTGTGCTATGAACTCAGGGACTTCCCATTCTACTATTTTTACTTCTGTCTTTTGAACTTCTTTTATTTAATTCTTCTTAATGTATTGGAAAATATGATGTGCTTTGATTTGACAAAAATATTGAATTTTAACAGCTTTTTTATTATAAAATCTGTATTCTTAGTGCAGAAGTGCAAGATAAAATTATAAGAACAATAAAACAACATATTTTCATCCAGAGATATCTACTGTTAATATTATGATATTTTCTTCCATATTCTTTGTGTACCTATTATATTTCTCTATCTATATGTACTCAGGTACATTGGATGTGTGTACATCTGTGTGCATAGATGTGCATTGCACATGAGCATATCTCTCTTTGTCCACAGTGTCTGTCATTTTTGTATATCTGTGTATGTATGCAAATGACTATTTATTCATTCATTCAAAAAACACTTATTGTATTTCTCTTATGTGACAGGCACTGTGCTCAACACTGCTTGCCTATAGTGAATAAGACAGACTCACTTACTGTCTTTATAAATACTACACTGTCATGGTGTAGACAGAGGAAGAAAAATATACATAAATAAAATAATTATAAATTGTGACAAGCACGAGATTTGGTAGTGCAAAGTCTTTGGTCCTAGTTTTGATTGATAATGGCAAGGTTCAGTACATCAGTTTCTCAGAAGGCAGAGCTGAGACATAAGTCTCAGTTATTCAGCAATGTGTGTTCTCAGCTATACAACTGAGAACATTTACAAGTGATGAAACAAAGACCCTGGGATGTGTTCTGTTACCAATAGAACCTAGCTTGTAAGTGGTGACCCAGGCTCAAATAAATTCTGATTTCCAAAGTTTAGGAGGTCTCTCAGTCTAGACTGCTGCCATGGCACAAGAAAAAGTTCATGTTAACAAAGGGGTCACTTTGTGCTAAAGAAATAGAAATAGTGTTTATGCCCCTGACTGTCAAGAGCAAAGAAAAGTCTTCTGGTGTTGTCACCGTAGCACACTAGAGTATTATTTTATTTTTTAATTACCTCAAGTTTTCTCTAGAATTTTTTTTTCAAAACACAATGGCTTACTCTCACCAGAGAACTCAGTAGTGGGAGCATCACACCTGTACACTAATGTCATAGGTTTGGTCCTGGGTCAAGGCACATACAGAAACAGATTGATGTTTATGACTATCTGTTTGTCTGTTTCCCACTTTTTCCTCTCTTTATCATTAATAATTAAATAAAAGAAAAAAAGACGATGGCTTTTTTGTTGTTGTTTTTGCAGCTTAAATTGTATAGAGGAATAAATTATCTTTTTCAAAATCTCACCCCAAGTGGAAATA
Organism: Saccopteryx leptura; assembly: GCF_036850995.1. Taxonomy (NCBI): domain Eukaryota; kingdom Metazoa; phylum Chordata; class Mammalia; order Chiroptera; family Emballonuridae; genus Saccopteryx; species Saccopteryx leptura. The sequence goes on from NC_089506.1 coordinate 127,465,619, forward strand.
AGTGGTAAGTTTGTAAAGCATCATAGTTCCCCATGTATAAGATGCCTCCCTGTATAAGACGCACGTTAATTTTGGGGCACAAAATTGGAGAAAATGATAATGAATGCGAATAAATGAAAATGCAAGTAAAAAATACTACAACCACTCTGTAAGACGCACCCAGTTTTCAAACCTCACATTTTGGAAAAAAGGTGAGTCCTATACATGGGGAAATATGGTATACACCCTCCAAATGTCTCTGTGAACAATTTTTTTTTCAAGAAACAGGGAGAGTCAGAGAGATGGATAGATAGGGACAGACAGACAGGAATGGAGAGAGTTTTTTTTTATGAGCCAGGTCAGAGATCAATCATCAGTTTTTCATTTTGACTCTGTAGTTAGTCATTGACTACTCTCTAATATGTGCCTTGATAGGAAGCTACACCTGACCGAGTTACCCCTTGTTCAAGCCAGCGACCTTGGGCTCAAACAGATGAGCTTTGCTCAAACCAGATGAGCCCATGCTCAAGGTGGCAACCTTGGGATCTCACACCTGGGTCCCCTGCATGACAGTCAAATGCCCTATTTACTGCCCCATTGCCTACTCAGGCTGTAAAAAATTTTTTTCTACTTTCTCTGGGTTTTCTTTAGTATCCTGGTACTTATTATGGGAGGAAAGGCTGTGTATTTTAAGATTTTTTTCCCTAAAATATATTCATCCCTACATTGTTCTCATAGGTTTCCTTATGTAGTTTTTATTTCCATTTATTTTGAAGTATTTTTTAACATGATTTGTGATTTTGAGGGGGGGTTATTTAGGAGTAAATTTCTTAACAAAGGAAGGGTTTTTTAGTTAGTTTCTATTACTGATTACTAAATTAAGTGTAATGACAACAAGAAACATGCTTTATTTCATTTCAAAAGTTTGATGTAGTTGAAACTTGCTTGAAAGAACATACAGGATTGTCTGTGGTAAATGTTTTCCAAATGTGCTTCTCTTCTGCCACCTCGTGTGCACCTTGGGAATGTCAGCTCAGAGCAGTTCACCTGGAAAAATACAGCAGTTAGTTGTTGTACTTTATTTATCAATGTTGACTCCAATGCAAATCTGTTATGATTATGCATTTGTTTATTTTTTCTTGTAGATCTCTTCTGTATAGAAGAATTTATGTTATTAGCACACAGCTATTTGGAACTCCCTAGTTAATTGAAGTCACTGATATGAAGTGCTGTTCATTTCTGTTAGTGCATTTTGCCCTGAAGTGTACTGTATGCTATTATATAATTTTGCATGTAATACAGATAAGTGTGAGAGGAAGTTTACATTTGTTCATATGGAAACAACACAATTGTTCATAAATAGTAATCACACAAATAACTGTTTGACATACTATAAAATGTAAACATACTTTTGTACCACCTGTGTGTCTTTACCCATTCTTTCATTTTCAATCTCTTTGTACCTTTATCAGAGGTAGATTTAATGGTGGGAACACCGAGCATGTACCCTGGCCTCAAATTTGAATGGCCTCACAAAAGCTTAACTTGAGAGTTTTTTCTAATGACAAGGGACCAAGTATTTCTTCTGCACCCGAGGCCTCAACCAACCTTAGTCTATCTCTGTCCTCTATGTTTCAGAATTTAGGTGACTCCATGTCCTATATTAGTAATAAATAGTCATTAAAATCTAAATGAAATGGAGTTTGGTCAAGGTGATGATATAAGGCTCCAATATTTTTATTTACTTTTCTCACAGTATTTATAATATAATGCATATTGTTTCCATGCTACTAAAAAGATATCTCAGACAAAACTTTTATATGGATGTGCAGGTATTACTGGGCATTCTTTTCTATTTTGTCACTTGGTCTATTCATGTGTCATTATCCTACTGTTTTAATTATTGAATCTTCATAATGGAATGCATCTCTTCTCTAGTTGTGCAAGCATCTGTGTTTTATTTTGCTTTTCAGAATTTTCCTTGCATTGTAGGTGCTTATTGTTTTCCATTCTGTTCACTCACTGCCTGCCCTTAAGACCCTCCCTCAGCCCAGACTCATGACAATCCAAAGAGTCTGCATACACTCTAATTGTCCCAACCTGGGTAAGAAACACATGTTCAAACATTATTCTGGAACTGGAATGACTGGCCTGGAAATGTAGAAACCACACCCCATTAATGCAGTGAGTTAACCTCTGAGGATTGAGGAGTAATATAGTGTTATACACCAATCAATACGCACTGTCACATGTTTTCTGTGTTCTTCTTCAGGTCTCAGTGTACTGTTATGGGAAAAATATTTGCTCACATTCAAGAGTTCAAAGCAGGACATATTCAATGAGTCAGCTCGGGAATGACCATCTTTTCTGTTAGGGTGAATGTGAAACCTCCCCATCAACTTTCCTAATGGTGAGGTATGATAGGGAGCAAGAAAAATGTAAATGGGTTCTGAGGAAGCTCGGTTTTACCATGTAGCCTGCTATGAGCAGGCAGTTATTTGTTGCAGAAAAGCCAAAGCAACAAGTGAATTTCCATTCCCATCCTGAGGAAGTGAAATGTGAGTCCAAAAATACATGACTAAAGGCAGTCGCACTTCCAGGGAAGGCCTCAAGTGCATGATGCTTGGCCCTGCTGGAGCTTTCTACAAGTCAGGATACAGAGAGCAGATGATTTGATGTTATATCTCAGAAAGGGCAAGAGAAATCTATTTAGTTTTTTAAAACTAAATAATAAAATTGGACACTAAATTCTGCTTGTTAGTTTCTCATGCATGATGTTATGTTTCTGCTTAATCAATTGGATAGCTGATTTTTCCGAGGCTCCTCAATCCTGGAAAGATTGGGGTTCTCCACTTGCAGTATTATTGCTGCCTCATTCCTTTGTGGCTCCTTTATATGAAACCCAAAACACAACAAAAATGGCACCTGCACATGGGACATGAGGAGGAAATAAGCCTTCAAGACTACTCTTGGTTTTCAGCCCAAGGGAACCAGAGGAATTCATGAGGACAGGTAAGTCCCTACTCTGGGACAGAGGAGCAATGAAAAATTTTCCATCAAGTGACTATGAAGCCTATGCCTGTTCGCAGTTTGATGGCCAAGAAACATAGGAGAAGCAACTACCAATTGGTGCTTCCTGTTCCTCACCATCCTTCTCTGTCTTCTCTTTCTAAACTTAATAAATAAAAACTCTTAAAATTAATGAATTTTAAAAAATGTATAAGTTTAAAAAACTAATCACTACAGGCACCCCAGTAAGGCCATATGAATGACTGCTACATCTTGAGAATCTCAAATAAGATGCCAGGAAGGAGTTCAGAGAAAACAGCCCAGTGGTCTGTGGGTCAGAACCCTCTGTGCCATAACTACTTTGCTTCTAGTGAACATCAAGAGCAAGTCATAGTAATGGTGAACATAATGGGAACTGAGTCCTTCTGCCGTTTTCCTCCATATGACACTCCTTTTCAGGTGCCCCCTCAGTGTCCCTTCTCAGACTGTGGTTTCTAAGAAATGAAGAGGTTGTGAGAGTGCAAGGATTTGGGGGGTGTCCCCAGCTAAGCCTGGGCTACCAAATGCTTGGCCAGAGAATTATATTATTGGCCTGAACATCAGCTGGGAATGGCAAAGACAGAGTGTAAGAGGGCCGTCCTGAGCTCCAAGGTCCCACATGCTATGTGGTGGTGGCTGCAGAGAGGATAAAACTGATAGGAATGTTCTATGAGATATGGGTCAAAATAGCACAGAGGGAAAGTGCTTGTCACATGGTTGGCAGGAGCTAAGGAGCACTGCTTTCCTGAATCCGCACAGCCACCTGAGCGGGAGTGGTTCTCCCCATTTGACAGAGGATGAGACTGAGTTTTCATTTCTTTGCTTGTAGATGTTGGAACCAGAAGTCAGCTCTTGAGTTAATTCTGAGCCTGTAGGAAGCTTCTGTCAGGTAAAGCATCAAAGGAAGGACACATGGGTAGAAGCAGACCAGTGCTCTGGACTGAAGAACAGATTTTAAAATGCCATCAGACAGGGAGAGTGTAGAAGTCAGGAGGGCACTCTTAAGGGATCTGTTGTTGGTTCAGCACCTGGTAAGGGCCAGGCCACCTCCTCGCTCTCCTCCTATCTTATCCTATCCAATTTCCTGCCCAATTTCCACCCCAACTCCACAATGGTTGAGTGCTTGACAAGCTGGACCATTAGCTTATGTGCAGGTGTTTTTTTTAAAAAAAAAAAACAGTATGCAAAAATTGCAAGGACTACTTTGATGGCTGTATGTGTCCAGGATGCTGTGTGTGTACACTCTCCTGGCCCATCTTGGACCATAATTTCTGGGTTTTGAATTAGGTTAGAATCATCCTTAGTTCAAATACCTGAGAAATGCAGATAGCAATTGTCCCTGTCTCATTTGGCAAATGGGAACATTAAGTGAGGTGAGGCATGTAAGGGTCTTAAAATAGGAATGGATAACACGTGTGCATTATCAGTGAATGCTGTGGGCATGAAAAATATTCCCTATTACGTTTTTATTATTTTCTATTTTTTAATTTTTTATTTTTATTGAATCCAGAGAGAGGAAGGGAAATAAGGAGGAGACAGAATCATCGATCTGTTTCTGTATGTGCCCCTGCCAAAAACTGAACCAGCCACCTCTGCATTGCAAGACAATGCTCCAGCCAAGTGAGCCATTCATCCAGGAAGATTGCTGCTGCGTATTAGATTAAGACGGCCATTGGTGTTTCTAGAAAAAAACAAACTTTTCTGCTGCCATCTCATGGACGTCCTGAAAATAACAGCTAGGTAAATGTCACCAAAAATGTCTTCCTCTACTGCTATCTAATGTACATTTTGAAACTAAAAGCTAGTACATATAACCAGAAACTGTCAAACTGCTTTTAAATTAACAATGTGTCTTTTCCCATTTTTCACTTTGCATCTCATTGCATGCTTATGTTTTAGGGAACTCCATGTTTTATATTAGTCATGAGTAGTTATTCAAATACAGAGGAACAGTTTGGTCGAGGGGATGATATAGGATTCTAATAATTTTTTGTATTTCTTTTTCTCACAGTATTTATTCTATAATGCATCTTCTTTTCAATTAGACCTGCCCTTTATTTTATTTTTTTCGAGTATATTATGTGCTGAAGGCACGAATAAAAGAATAGTCTGCAGCTGATGTGGATAAACTCTTTCAAAATGGCAGCAGTGAGACAGCAGTAGTGAGAAGGGGGTTTCTGTGAAATGGCTTGAGTGCCACAAGAGATTTGAAAAGAAAAGTAAAAGGATTGTGGTGGCAAATTCCACCCTGAGATTATCAAGACTGGGAAGTGATTGAAACTCAGCCAGGTAAAGGAGCAGTATGTTTGAGGAGTGTCATGGGTGCTAGCAACTGTGAGAGTGTGCAGAGTAGGGCATGGAAAAAATTAAAAACAAGCGCGGAGACTGGGCCAGGTAAAGGGTGTTATAAAAGCAGAAATAGGAGTGGGGCTTTGTTCATGACAGGTTGGTAATGGAGAGACCAGGGTAAAAAGAAAAAATGGTTGTGGCATGGTCATCGAGTAATAAATGGGGAATATGTAAAACAGACTTTACATAAAATAAAAAAGTTATTTAAAGAAAGGAGAATTTGTGAGATTTGAGGACAGAATAGAGAATGATTCATGGGCAGTGAGAAATTTTAAGGAGCGAGGTTGGATGGGCAACAGGAAAGTTTGCTGCATAGTGGAAGAAATTTGTGTGTTTTTTTTCCTTGGTGGAAGGAATTGTGAGCAAATTTAAGCAGCATCAGCTGCTAACGATTATAACTACTAGGGCTTCCAACTCTAATAAGGTGTTAGTGGCATCAGAAAATGGTCATTTGCTGATGAAGAACTAATTTGGCTGAGAGTTCAACTAGATTTACCCTGAAAAACTTACTAAATTATCTCTCTTGTTTGTCTGGCTTATGCAAAAATAAAAGAAAGTCAAGGTAGGAAAACTTATGTTACAGAACTGTGGTAGGAGCAAGGAGGTCATCCAGATTTTAGCAGTGCATCAATGTGTTTAGAGTCTTTCTTTGTTGCAGCCATATATGCTAAAGTGGAATTGTTAAAGTTCGGTAAGGGGAGCAGAAAATGAAAAACTGTGTGAAGGCAGGCAATGCTAGAGAAGTGTTTCCTTCCTCCACATTTTCATCATCTTTGGTTGTTCATTGTTTTTTTAGGGAAAGCCCTTCTGACTGGTGTGAAGTAATGTCTCATAGTAGTTTTAATTTGCATTTCTCTACTGATTTCTTACATGCAGTATTTTTTATTCTCATTAATAGTGGGGTGTTATTTGAATAATCTATCACTTCATTTTCTAAGGTTTATAGTTTCCAATTGTGTTTTGACATTTTTAGAAATCATGGTATATATTGCTTCAGTTCAGCTTGATGTTTCACTGATTTAATAGATTTAAGCAGGAACTGGTAGAAGGAGTCAGCCACTAAACTGAGTGAGGTATAGGCTAATCTGCCCCTTAAGCAGGCATAGGGTACCTGAGCTGCCTCTCTGACCCAAATTGCACTTGCATATTTTTATTATGGTGCACATTTAGGATAAACGTCTGCTTCTTCTAGTCATGCTGAGGCAATTTAAATTGCTCCAGCAGCCACTTGGGAGGCATTGCCATGGAACTGAGAGAAAAAGGTAAGTCCTGAAAGAGTCTATATACAGTGGACCAGCAGAGGAATGTTTTGGTAGGTAACATTGTGGGTTTTTTAAAAGATATTTTTTGTGGTGTAGGGCAGGGGGAGTTTGCGTGAGAATTAGAATTATAAGTTTATTTCTGCTTTGCTTTATATTACCAAGAAACTAAGCATATAAATGACAACTAGTAAATATGTCTTGTATAAAATATTAAAAATAATCATGCTACCAGTAAATACAGCTCAACCAACAACAAAATTGATTTTGTTCATGAATATTAATGTAAAGAATACTGGCATAACATATACAATTACTTAATTTTGGTTTTTACCAGAATTAAAATTTTCTTAAAAGATTAGAATTCTATTAAATATCAATAAAGCTACAGAAAAATCAATAACAAAGTGAACTCTGTATAAAATGAAACAAAGATATGTTCTATTTGAATTAAAATGTATGATATACTGGTATAAGTTTTTGAGCAAAAGGGAATTAGTTTTGTCTTAAAGTAAAAATTGTTGATATTGATGCAAATTTGTTTCTATTTTACTTTGTTAAAAAAAAACTTTTTCTATACTGTGTAGCACCAGATAAGATATTATAAATTTTTATCTGCCTATAAAGCAAAGATACTATGTTTCTATAAATTATGTTACTTATTTTTTTATAGAGGTTTTTGATTACTATAGGGACAATCTTCTCTATCCTAAGAACCAAAGATGTGATAATCATACATCTATCAAGTCCTGATGTGACAGGACCCTTTTCCAACATGCAGAAATAAAAGCTTTAGTGATTGCATGCCTCACCCTTTCATGTGAAATGGTGGAAAGGGTCATGCCTAAAAGAAAAAGGTGTCCAGTCACTATAGTTGTTCATTGTTTGCTTCTCATATGTGCCTTGACTGGGTTGCTTATGTTGAGCCAGCAAACTTGGGCTCAAGCCAGCAACCTTGAGATCATATTGTTGATATCATGTTTGAGCTAATAACCACAAGGTTTCCAACCAGGCACCTCAGTATTTCTAGTTGATGCTTTATCTACTTTAACATCACTGGTCAGGCTGTCACGTTATATTTTAGATCCTCATATCTTATTTATGTTATAGCAGAAAATTTGTACCATTATGGGGTCTCTGGCCTGAGTGTGGGATCATAGACATGACCCCATGGTTGCTGTCTTGAACCCAAGATCACTGGCTTGAGCAAGAGGTCACTAACTCCACTGTAGCCTCCCTATCAACACATATGAGAAAAGAATCAGTGAAGAACTAAGGTGCCGCAGTGAAGAACTGATATTTCTCATCTATCTCTTTTTCTGCCTGTTTGTCTCTCTCTCTCTCTCTCTCTCTCTTTCTTTCTCTCTGTCACAAAAAAGAAAAAAAACTTACTTGTTTGATCATATGTTCTAATGTCCTGATGAACTGTGCAGTAATAGTTTGGTTATTTTAGCCTTAAAAAGTCAATTTGAACACCATTGTATGATTTGCCTAAAAATCCATTACTGTTTTTCCAACTCATACATTCTGATACAGATGAATATTAGTAAAAATGTCACAGAAGATTTATGTCACTTGAATTTCCCTTATTAAAGTATGTGTGTCATTAATATAATTAATTGTGTATATTTTCACCAATTTGAGTTGATATATACTTTTTAGAATTAACACATTTGATGATGAATTACTGTATAATAACTTTCTTAAAGAGATTTGCCTCTTTCACTGGATACAAATTTTTTATTAATCGTCAGATGCCTATAAGTACAAATTTTCATATAGAAAGAGCCGCCTTAGATTTTTGGCACTAATCTCAATTCATTGATTGTACACATACTGTTCAGTACCCTCATAAGTTATGCTTTAGGGATCAAGGCTTCGCCAGATCAGTTTTTAAGAATGAGAACTAATGGAAAGACCAGCAAGGACTCAATGGGGACTGAAAGTGGAGATTCATAATTTTACTTAGCAGCCTCTTAAGTGTAAAATGGCCCTCTGGGAAAGGTAAGCTTGGTCAAGGTCAAGCAGGACATTTCTTCTGGCTGACAATGACAAGAACACTTGCAATGCTGCAAATAGGCAAAGACTTCTGTGATTTGAAAATGAAATGTCATCACTGAGACTTTAGAACTCTGTGTCATAGAAGATGCCAAGCTTGGCAACTGGCATAATCTGTTCTCCTAAGCAGTTATATTTCTTATTGTAAAGTAATATACTGGCTTTTGACACATTAGGTTTTTTCCCTTTCATGGCCAAAACAAAGCAGTATTTGTGAATCAATGAAGATTCTTGATGTGTAGCTGTGACAGAATAGCCCCAGGAACTGCCTGGTGCTCTGTCAGCACAGTGGTACAGGCCCATAACTTATAAGATTAAAGCATGCTGATGATACATTTAGCCTCAGGTAAAAAATGTCAAGATAAAAACTTTTGGAAGATTTTAGGTAATGATGACTGGTAATTAAACCTATTTTTACCCACCCCTGCCTTCTTGGGGCTGACACTTCATGGGGACAGACCCTATGATGTAATGTAGTGGGACTGCTTTGGAAGGATTCAGGCACTCAGTCTTTTCTATTCATTCTAACATAAGTCTTCAAAGATGACTCCTATTTTTCTAGGATCAAACATAATTAATTCATCTTGTCTAATTCCTTCCTACTGTAAGATATTTGGTGTCTATATATTTCTCTGTCCTAGAGTTAGAAAGGATAAAGTGATGTGGGATGGTGTGCAAATATTTATGAAAGAAGAAATGGTGTACAAAATATATAAAAAAGGAGACAATCTGCTTTTTAATTGTTTGAAGAATATTGAAATGTATATATTTACTTGAACCCAGTAACAACCTTAGTGGGGCTTACAATGACTTAAAGTGACTTAATGTGGATTAAAGTGATTTCAGTTATTATTCATTTACCTGAGTGTTCCCAAGATGACAGTGGTCTAAGACAAAACAGGAAAAAAGTCTTGTCAGTCCTCTGCTGAGAAATCTTAATACTCATTGCCTACTAAATCTGGAATACATCATGTTGAGGGAAAAGAATGCAAGGTGTGACATTCACAGTACAGTGCTATTATATTTATGTAATTAAAAACATCAATACTATGTATTGTTTATGGATTATAGCTACGTGGTAAAGAGTGTCATGCATGAGAAAAAGGAACTGAGAAGTTCGGAATAGTGATTTGCTGTGGGGTAGGAAAGGAAGAGAATACATTTGAGAAAGGCTTCATATAGGTATTTATAATATTTTATTTCTCAAGTTTGTGAATGCACAGATATCCCATTATATTCTCCTAATTTTTTTATTAAAATTTTTTAAAAAGTTTAATTTAAAGAGAAGATGAGAATGAGAGGATGTGTTATTTTATGAATATGTTAAAGCTTTGCATAAGTCAGCGTTACTTTATTTTTCTTCATCTCTACAAGAGGTTTGTGGGAGCAAATGCCAAGCCTAGTTTGTGTGAATCTGAGCGTTCTCTGCTCTGGATGGTCTGGTAGCATCCTGTCTGCCTCAGATTGTGGACAGTTGACCATGTACAGGCTACTTCTGAATGTGTTCTAAGGCAGCTTTCTATGCACAAGTTAAATGCTTTTTCTTTTTATTTTGCGAATGCCACCTCTGGATGAGGTGGGTGGTTACTTTGTTTGACCAGGAAACTACAGTTAATTTCAAAAGCCTTTTTAATCAATAAAATTTTGGGCCACCACATTCACTAATGGACACAGTGATTCTTTCCTTTGATGGTGGAATCAAGGGTGAGAAGGCCACGACCTGGTGCTTCGTATAATACATAAAAGAATATGGTTGACATCCTTTCCACTACGACATTTTGTTTTGAGCAGTTTCTGAGTATTATTACTTCTGGATATGTGACTGATCCAGTGTTAAAAACTGATAGAAATTGTTTGATTCCCCCACCCCATTTCTTCTGAAAGCACAACTTGAGTCATTTCTGTTCGCTCTAGGCTTTTGCAAGTTATAAGAAGCAGGTACAGCCTTGAGATACAAGGAATGTGCATTACAATAAAATTGTTGTCTGTGGGTGGCATAGTTGGCTGTACAAAGGGAAAATGCTAAAAATGAGCTGAGAAAAAAAAGTGTGGAAGCAAACACATAAGCCATAACTGGTTATATTGATCACAGGTCATGTATGTCAATTTACAAGAGACTCCATCAGAGTGTTCTTTAATAAAAATGTTAATCTCCAACAGGTACATTTTTGTATTAACTGAGAAAAGTTTTACTTTCCTTATTACACAATAATATACATATACATATGTGTCTATATGTATGTGTGTAGTTATATCTCTTTATCATGATTTTACAAAAATTGGAGTCTAAACCAGATGATAAACAAGTACTATCTGTCATTCATAGTTTCTGCCACTGTTATAGTAAAAGAGATATCTCCTTTCCTCAAGTTTTTAGAGATAAGAAATACAACTACTCTATTTCCACCATTGAAAATAATGGGAAGAACACGTGGCCTCTATTACATTGTCTTGGGACTTCTCAGAGGAAATGAGGGGCATATGATTGGTGAGTGGAAAATGACAGTTTGAGCATAGAGGGCTCAGCCTTGCCCATGTGTCTCTTGGAATGACTAGTTCTCAGCAGGTCTTTGCTCGTAACTGTTATCAGATCATGAGTGTGATGAGCTGTCTAGATAGATCCTGTTCCTACAAGAGAAAGGGGAAAGTTCAACTCAGTGGGGAACATATAACTTGGAGAGATTTGGGTGCTCTTCAATGGCTCTAGATCAAGCAAAACTCTTTAGCCTTACCAGAAATGATACTGTCCTTCTTTTTTGTTTTCTTTTTTTTCTCTACTCTTCTTTTTTTGTGACAGAGAGAGGGACAGATAGGGACAAACAGAGAGAGAGAGATGAGAAGCACCAATTCTCATTCTGTTCCTTCATTTAGGATATATTCTTCTGTCTCCTCATTTTGCTTGACTTTCTGTTTTTGTTCCTTTGAGTTGAATAAAATAGTCATCTTGCCCAGTCTTGAAAACTTTGTCTTTGTTACATTGTGTGTTAAAATAGTTTCAGTCTGCCAGTTGTCACGGGGAGGTGCACACAGTGCCTGTCATATCACCTGGCCTGAGTGGGTTCTGAATTGGCCGCCTGTGGTGTGTGAGCCTTCTTGCACTTTTAATCTGAGCAGGGCTTCTCAGTGTTAAAGGGGCTGTGTTATATGTGCTTAGCATGTCCTGTTTTAATTTTCTGTTTTCAGAGCAGGGTCTGCACTGTGTTACCTGGTTGCTTTCTTGTATCTCACCCCCCATTAGACCACCCTTTGTCCTAGTGGAGTTTCTTGGGTATACACATCCTTAATTTGTTAATTGTTCACCTTCTTATGGCTTGGAAGCCCTGTGCCCATACAGAGCATTGCCCAACTCACTCCACATTGGGCCACAAGGTTTTGCTAGCTTTGTGCTTTTTTTGGTTAGAGCAGCCTGACCAGTGTGAGCAGCAGCACCCCGCCCCAATCTTTGCACTTTCTCTGATCAGGCAGTCCTGTGTTCAAACCAGAGCCCATTTGATGGCCCCCCATTATCCAGGATGTGAATGCCAGTAGTGACCCACTATCTCTGCACTTTATCTGGGTTGAATAGTGCTGCAGCTGGTACTAGAGTGTTTTTGCTAGCTCTGCACTCTCTCTAGGTGTGGAGCCTCACATGCACATGCAGCTCACTGGGTGAAGTGTCGCCCATCATACGTACTTGCTGGGTTGATATCTGAGAAGAAGAGCTCTCTTTATACAAACTATGCTGCCCTCATGATTCTGTTGTATTTAGCTCTAGGAGGGTTGGCTGGGGATGTGCTTCAGTGTTCAGCGGTTGGCCATAAAGCCTGGATGTAGCTCCTGTCTTCTAACCACATGCCTGGGAGGTGTAAGCAGTGGTGCTCAATGGTCTCTTCAGTCCTGAGCTGATCCTTCTCCTCCTGCAGAACTCTCATGTTTCCTCAGCCTTCACTATTCTCTCTCTCTTCTATGTCTGTCTCTCTTTATTACCTTGTTGTGCAGAAGCTATTTAATTGCTTCTCGGTTGTCTTTCAGGAGGAATTGTTCTAAGTAAAGTGGTACATTGGATGGGTATTGGGGAGGGTGCAAGCTCAGTGTCCACATGTGCCACCATCTTGGACCCACGGTAGAGTTCTTAAATAAAGTCTGATATTGGCTGCAGCAACAGGATTTTGCTCTGATATGCTCTTGTTCCTCATATTCAAATATTTATACAATTTTTGAGACATTTGTTGTTTCTCTGACATAAACTAGTTGTTGGACCCAGGAGGAGTAGTTTATTTTTGCCTTGTTTATTTTTTTCTTCTGTGAGAATGGGCATGATAATTTCCATGCTTCTTATTTTAGAACCAGAAACTGGAACTCTTGAATTTTTTTTTTGCAGTTTATGTGAATTTTTTTAAATACATTTTTATTAATGTTAATGGGGTGACATTAATAAATCAGGGTACATATATTCAAAGAAAACATGTCTAGGTTATCTTGTCTTTAAATTATGTGGCATACCCATCACCCAGAGTCAGATTGTCCTCCGTCAAACTCTATCTAGTTTTTTTTGTGCCCCTCCCCCTCCCCCTAACCCTCTTCCTCCTTCCCTTCCACGTTCTCCATCCCCCCACCCCTGGTAACCACCACACTCTTGTCCATGTCTCTTACTCTCATTTTTAGGTTCCACCAATGTATGGAATCATGCAGTTCTTGTTTTTTTCTGATTTACTTATTTCACTCCATATAATGTTATCAAGATTCCACCATTTTGCTGTAAATGATCTGATATCATCATTTCTTATGGCTGAGTAGTATTCCATATTGTATATGTGCCACATCTTCTTTATCCAGTCTTCTATTGAAGGGCTTTTTGGTTGTTTCCATGTGTTGGCCACTGTGAACAGTGCTGCAATGAATATGGGGCTACATGTTTCTTTATGTATCAATGTTTCTGAGGTTCTGGGGTATATACCCAGTAGAGGGATTGCTGGGTCATAAGATAGTTCTATTTTCAGTTTTTTGAGGAACCACCATATGTTCCTCCATAATGGTTGTACTACTTTGCAGTCTCAACAACAGTGGATGAGAGTTCCCTTTTCTCCACAGCCTCTTTAATATTTGCTATTATCCGTCTTGTTGATAATAGCTAATCTAACAGGGGTGAGGTGGTATCTCATTGTAGTTTTCATTTGCATTTCTCTAATAACTAATGAAGATGATCATCTTTTAATATATCTGTTGGCCATTTGTATTTCTTCCTGGGAGAAGTGTCTGTTCATGTCCTCTTCCCATTTTTTTATTGGATTGTTTGTTTGTTTGTTGTTAAGTTTTATGAGTTCTTTGTAAATTTTGGATATTAGACCCTTTTCTGAGCTGTTGTTTGAAAACAAAATTTCCCATTTAGTTGGCTGTCTGTTTATTTTGATGTCAGTTTCTCTTGCTGAGCAAAAACTTTTTATTCTGATGTAGTCCCATTCATTTATCTTTGCCTTCAGGTGTTATATTTAGGTCTTTGATCCATTTTGAATTAACTTTAGTACACAGGGACAAGCTGTAGTCGAGTTTCATTCTTTTTTTTTTTTTTTTTTTTTTTTTTTTTTGTATTTTTCCGAAGCTGGAAATGGGAAGACAGTCAGACAGACTCCCGCATGTGCCGGATCTGGATCCACCCGGCACGCCCACCAGGGGGCAACGCTCTGCCCACCAGGGAGCGATGCTCTGCCCCTCCGGGGCATCACTGTGTTGCGACCAGAGCCATTCTAGCACCTGGGGCAGAGGCCAAGTAGCCATCCCCAGCACCCGGGCCATCTTTGCTCCAATGTAGCCTCATTGTGGGAGGGGAAAAAAAAGACAGAGAGGAAGAAGAGGGGGAGGGGTGGAGAAGCAGATGGGTGCTTCTCCTGTGTGCCCTGGTCGAGAATCGAATCCAGGACCACAGCACGCCAGGCCGATGCTTCACCACTGAACCAACCGGCCAAGGCTGAGTTTCATTCTTTTGCATGTGGCTTTCCAGTTTTTCCAACACCATTTGTTGAAGAGGCTTTCTTTTCTCCATTGTGTTTTGTTGGCCCCTTTAAGAAGATTATTTGACCATATATATGTGGTTTTATTTCTGGGTTTTCTATTCTGTTCCATTGGTCTGAGTGTCTAATTTTCTGCCAATACCATGCTGTTTTGATTATCGCGGCCCTATAATATAGTTTGTAGTCAGGTATTTTAATGCCCCCAGCTTCATTCTTTTTCCTTAGGATCGCTTTGACTATTTGGGGTTTTTTATAGTTCCATATAAATCTGATAATTTTTTGTTCCATTTCTTTAAAAAATGTCATAGGAATTTTAATGGGAATTGCATTAAATTTGTATATTGCTTTGGGTAATTGGCCATTTTAATTATATTTATTCTTCCCATCCAAGAACAAGGAATATTTTTCCATCTCATTGTGTCTTTTTCTATTTCTCTTAACAACGCTTTGTAGTTTTCGTTATATAGGTCCTTTACATTCTTTGTTATGTTTATTCCTAGGTATTTTATTTTTTTTGTTGCAATCGTGAAGGGGATTATTTTTTTGAGTTCGTTTTCTAATATTTCATTGTTGGCATAGAGAAAGACTATTTACTTTTGTAGGTTAGTTTTGTATCCTGCGACCTTACTGTATTGGTTTATTGTTTCTCGTAATCTTTTTGTGGAGTCCTTCGAGTTTTCGATGTATAGGATCATATCATCTGCAAAAAGTGATACCTTTACTTCTTCTTTTTGATATGGATGCCTTTTATTTCTTTGTCTTGCCTGATTTCTCTGGCCAGAACTTCTAGCACCACGTTAAATAAGAGTGGAGAGAGTGAACAACCCTGTCTTGTTCCTGATTTAAGGTAGAAAATCCTCAGTTTTATGCCATTTAATATGATGTTGGCTGATGGATTATCATATATGGCCTTTATCATGTTGAGATATTTTCCCTCTATACCCATTTTGTTGAGAGTCTTAAACATAAAATTGTGTTGTATTTTATCGAAAGCCTTTTCTGAAACTATTGATAAGATCATGTGGTTTTTGTTCTTTGTTTTGTTGATATGGTGTATTACGTTAACCGTTTTATATATGTTGAACCATCCTTGAGATTCTGGGATGAATTCCACTTGATCATGATGTATTATTTTTTTTAATATGTTGTTGTATTCAATTTGATAGTATTTTGTTTAGTATTTGAGCATCTGTATTCATTAGAGATATTGGTCTGTAGTTTTCTTTCTTTGTGCCATCCTTGCCAGGTTTTGGTATGAGAGTTATGTTGGCCTCATAAAATGTGTTTGGAAGTATTGTTTCATCTTCAATTTTTTGGAAGACTTTGAGTAGAATAGGAACCAAGTCTTCTTTGAATGTTTGATAGTATTCACTAGTATAACCGTCTGGACCTGGACTTTTATATTTGGGGAGGTTTTTAATAGTTTTTTCTATTTCCTCCCTGCTAATTGGTCTGTTTAGGATTTCTGCTTCTTCATGACTCAGTCTAGGAAGGTTATATTGTTCTAGGAATTTATCCATTTCTTCTAGATTGTTGAATTTGGTGGCATATAGTTTTTCATAGTATTCTACAATGATTCCTTGTATATCTATGATGTCTGTGGTGATTTCTCCTCTTTCATTTTGGATTTTATTTATTTGAGTCCTGTGCCTTTTTTCCTTGGTGAGTCTTGCCAAGGGTTTGTCAATTTTATTGATCTTTTCAAAGAACCAGCTCCTTGTTTTATTGATTTTTTCTATAGTTTTTCTGTTCTCTATTTCATTTATTTCTGCTGTGATTTTTATTATCTTTTTTCTTCGGCTGGTTTTGGGTTGTCTTTGTTTTTCTTTTTCTAGTTCCTTAAGGTGTGAAGTTAAGTGGTTTACTTGGGCTCTCTCTTGTTTGTTCATATAGGCCTGAAGTGATATAAACTTTCCTCTTATTACTGCTTTTCCTGCATCCCAAAGATTCTGATATGTCGTATTGTCATTTTCATTTGTCTGTATATATCTTTTGATCTCTGCACTTATTTCTTTTTTGACCCATTCATTTTTTAAAAGTATGTTGTTTAGTTTCCACATTTTTGTGTTTTTCCCCCCTCTTTTTTGCAATTCAATTCTAGTTTCAAGGCTTTATGATCAGAAAATATGCTTGGTACAATTTCAATGTTTCTGAATTTGCTGATATTGTCTTTTTGGCCCAACATATGGTCAATTCTTGAGAATGTTCCATGTACACTAGAGAAAAATGTATACTCTGTCGCTTTGGGATGAAGTGTCCTGTAGATGTCTATCATATCCAGGTTGGAACTCTTGAATTAATCGCTTTTTATCTCTTGGCTTCATGTTCCCTATTTGTAAAATAAAGGGATCAGATCACACCATGGTGCCTAAACTCTCCTCTAGTTCCAGCATTCTGTTCACTCGATAAACACTGACTTGCATGAATGACAGTACTAATTTGTGACATTTGCTACCATTCTACAGGTAGACCTGCAGGAGAACAAACAGAGGAACATTTTTTTCAGTCCTCCCTTGATTATGTTTATCAAATCCAGAAAGTTCAGGAGTCCAGAAATTTAACATTTAGAGACAGTAAGTTCCATATATTGTTTAATGCTCTAAAAATATTTTCTGAATGTTTGGGAAATGTTGAGAACTTATATTGTAAATTTGGGATCTCAAAAAATATGAATGTGTACAATTGTGATTAATCTCTCTTTTTCCTCCCCCATTTTTTTTCTCTAGCTATGATTTGTTTTTCTTTTTATTTCTTTCTCTTTTCCACTTTCCCTCCCTGGATTTCTCTATCAACCTTCTTTCATCTTTTTTTTTCTTTCCTTTCAGCCATACTTTCATAAAACATTTGAAAGTGCCCATCATATGATAGGCACTGTGCTAGGAACTCATGTCCCTGCACTCAATGTCTTTCCATTCTACTATTTTTACTTCTGTCTTTTGAACTTCTTTTCTTTAAATCTTCATAATTTATTTTAAAATATAATGTGCTTTGAATTCACAAGTATATTGAATTTTAACAGCTTTTTATTATAAAAGCTCTATTCTTATTGCAGAAGTACAAGAAAAAATGATAAGAAAAACAAAACAACAAATTTTCATCCAGAGATATCTACTGTTAATATTATGACATTTTTTCCATATTCTTTGTGTACCTATTATATTTCTCTATCTATATGTATTCAGGTACATTGGATGTGTGTACATCTGTGTGCATAGATGTGCATTGCACATGAGCATATCTCTCTTTGTCCACAGTGTCTGTCATTTTTGTATATCTGTGTATGAATGCAAATGACTATTTATTCATTCATTTATAAAACACTTACTGTATTTCTATTATGTGCCAGGCACTGTGCTTGACACTGGTTGCCTAAAGTGAATGAGACAGACTCACTTTCTGTCTTTATGAATATTACACTGTCATGGGGTAGACAGAGGAAGAAAAATATACATAAATAAAATAATTAGAAGTTGTGACAAGCACTGGATTTGGCAGTGTAATATCTTTGGTCCTAGTTTTGATTGATTGTGCTGAGGTACAGTATACCATTTTCTCGAAAGGCAGAGTTGAGACATTAGTCTCGGTTCTTCAGCAATCTGTGTTCTCAGGTATACAACTTAGAAAATTTACAACTGATGAAACAAAGATCCTGGGAGGCTTTCTGTTACCAAAGAACCTAGCTTGTAAGTGGTGACCCAGGTTCAAATAAATTGTGATGTCCAAAGCTTAGGAGGTCTCTCAGTCTGGACTACTGCCATGGCAAAAGAAAAAGTGCATGTTAGGAAAGGGGTCACTTTGTGCTAAACAATTAGATATAGTGTTTATGCCCCTGATTGTCAAGAGCAAAGAAAAATCTTCTGGTGTTTTCAACACAGCAGACAAGATTATTATTTAATTTTTTAATTACCTCAGGTTTTCTCTAGTAATTTTTTCCCCTAAAAGACAATGGGTTCGCCCTGGCCGGTTGGCTCAGCGGTAGAGCGTTGGCCTAGCGTGCGGAGGACCCGGGTTCGATTCCCGGCCAGGGCACACAGGAGAAGCGCCCATTTGCTTCTCCACCCCTCCGCCGCACTTTCCCCTCTGTCTCTCTCTTCCCCTCCCACAGCCAAGGCTCCATTGGAGCAAAGATGGCCCGGGCGCTGGGGATGGCTCTGTGGCCTCTGCCCCAGGCGCTAGAGTGGCTCTGGTCGCAATATGGCGACGCCCAGGATGGGCAGAGCATCGCCCCCTGGTGGGCAGAGCGTCACCCCATGGTGGGCGTGCCAGGTGGATCCCGGTCGGGCGCAAGCGGGAGTCTGTCTGACTGTCTCTCCCCGTTTCCAGCTTCAGAAAAATGAAAAAAAAAAAAAAAAAAAAAGACAATGGGTTCCTCTCACCAGAGAGCTCAGTATTTAGAATATCACACCCATACACTAATGTCATAGGTTTCGTCCTGATTCAAGGCACATACAGAAATAGATGAATGTTCCTGACTATCTTTCCATCTGTTTTCCACATCTTCCTCCCTCTAACATTAATAATTAAATTAAAAAAATGGCAGTTGCTTTTTTGTTGTTGTTTTTGCAGCTTAAATTGTATAGAGAAATGAATTATGTTTTTCAAAATCTCACCCCAAGAGGAAATAAGAAGTAAGGTTGTAAATTACCATATTTCACCATGTATAAGATGCCTCCTTGTGTAAGACGCACCTTAGTTTGGAGGCACAAAATTTGAGAAAATGATAACAAATGCAAATAAACAGGAAATGCAAGTGATAAATACTACAACCACTGTATAAGACACACCCAGTTTTCAAACACCACATTTTTCATAAAAGAAGAGTTTTATACATGGGGAAATATGGTATACATCCTCCAAGTGTCTCTGTGGAATATTTTTTCTTTTTTATTTTCTTTTACAGAGACAGGGAGAGATTCAGAGAAAGGAAGAGATAGGGACTGACAGACGGGAATGTAGAGAGATTTTTTATTATGTGCCAAGTCACAGATCAATCATCATTTTTTTGTTTTGACACCTTAGTTTTTCATTGACTGCTCTCTCTTATGTGCCTTGACCGGGGGCTACACCTGACTGAGTGACCCCTTGCTCGAGCCAGCGACCTTGGGCTCAAGCTGCTGAGCATTGCTCAAACCAAATAAGCCCATGCTCAAGCTGGCGACCTTGGGATCTCAAACCTGGGTCCTCCATATTCCAGTCAAATGCTCTATCCACTGTGCCACTGCTTGGTCAGGCTGTAAATAATTTTTTTTTTACTTTCTCTGCCTTTTATTTAGTATCCTGGTTTTTAGTATGGGTGGAAAGGCTGTGTATTTTAAGGTCTTTTTCTTCTTAAATATATTCATCATTATATTTTTCCATAGGTTTTCTTATGTAGTTTTTATTTCCATTAATTTTAAAGTATTTTGTAACTTGAATTGTGATTTTAAGGGGGGGTTATTTAGGAGTGAATTTCTTAACTTAAAAAAGGAAGGATTTTTTTAGTTAGTTTCTATTACTGATTACTAGATTAAGTGTAATGACAACAAGAAACATGCTTTATATCAATTCAAAGGTTTGAGGAAGTTGAACCTTGCTAGAATTAACATAGAGGAATGTCAGTGGTAAATGTTTTTGAAGTGCACTTCTCTGCTGCCACCTCATGTACACCTTGGGAATAACAGCTCTGGTCAGTTCACCTGGAAAAATACAGCAGTTCGGTGTTGTGCGTTATCTATCAATGTTGAATCTAATGCTATCTAGAAGATAGATTTTTAACTTGTAAATATAAGGAATTTTTAGTTACTCTTTGCTACTTTTTTCAACGTTAACTGTAGTGAAAGCAAGAGACATAATTGTTATCATTTCAATCATCTCAAGGTTGCTGTATTTTTGCTCCATAGCACATACAATAATGGTCTCTGTTATATATGCTTCTCTGCTGCCACCTCCTGTGCATCTTCAGAATTATGCCTCAGTTCAGGTCCAAGAAAAAGGTTAGGTAGAGAGGATTGTCTACAAACGTTGATTCCAATTTGCCATTTCTGTAATTTTTTTGTGTATCTTTAGTGATTTGTTTTCTGGGAATCTATTGGTTCTGTGTGTGTGTGAGCATGTGTGTGCATGTGTGTGTTTGTGTGTGTTTGTGTTACTGAGACAGAGAGAGATAGCGAGAGGGATAGATATGGACAGAGATGAGAAGCTTCAAATTTTTATTATGGCTCCTTAGTTTTCTTAGTTATTTGTTCTTGCTTTCTCATAAGTGCCCTGACGGGGGGCGGGGGTGTTTTAAACAGAAAGAGTGACCCCTTGCTCAAGCCAGCAACCATGGGGGTCATGTGTATGATCTTATGCTCAATACAACGACTCTGCAAACTCAAGCTGGTGAGCCCGTGCTCATGCCAGTAACCTCGGGATTCAATCTGGGTCCTCTGTTTCCCAGTGTGAAACTATATCCACTGCGCCACCATCTGCTTAGGTGGAAAGTATTGGTTCTAAAAGAGGCATTGTGGTAAATCTGATATGATTATGCATTTGTTTATTTTTTCTTTTAGCTCTGTTCTGTATAGAAGAATTTATTTATTAAGCACAGACAAATTTGAAACTCCCTCATCAATTGAAATCACTGATATGAAGTGCTGTTCATTTCTGTTAGTGCATTTTGCCCTCAAGTGTACTGTATGCTATTATATAATTTTGCATGTAATACAGATAAGTGTGAAAGGAGGTTTACCTTTGTTCCTATGGAAGCAACACAATTGTTCATAAATAGTAATCCCACAAATAACTGTTTGACATATTAAAAAATGTAAACTTACTTTTGTACCACCTGTGTGCCTTTACCCATTCTTTCATTTTCAATCTCTTTGTACCTTTATCAGAGTTGTATTTAATGGTGGGAACACTGGGCATGTACTCTGGGCCCCGACTTCTGAAGGGCCTCACAAATTCTCAACTTGAGAGTTTTTTCTAATGACAAGGGGCCCAGTATTTTCTTTGGCATCCGAGGCGTCAACCAAACTTAGTCCATCTCTGTCCTCTATGTTTTAGGATTTAGGTGACTCCATGTCCTATATTATTAATAAATTGTCATTAAAATCTAAATAAAATGGAGTTTGGTCAAGGTTATGTTATAAGACTCCAATATTTTTTATTTACTTTTCTCACAGTATTTATTATATAATGCATATTGTTTTCATGCTACTAAAAAGATATCTCAGACAAAATTTTCATATAAATGTGCAGGTATTACTGGGCAATTTTTTCTGTTTTGTCAATTGGTCTATTCATGTGTCATTACCCTACTGTTTTAATTAATGTATCTTCATAATGGAATGCATCCCTTGTCTAGTTGTGAAAGCTTCTCTGTTTTATTTTGATTTTCAGTATTGTCCATGCATTTCAGGTGCTTATTTTTTTCCATTTTGTATAATCACTGCCTGTAATTAAGACCCTCCCTCAGCCCAGGCTCATGACAATCCAAAGTGTCTGCATACACTGCAATTATCCCGACCTGGGTGAGAAACACATGATCAAAATTTTTCTGCAAATGGTATGATTGGCCTGGGAATGTAGAAACCACATCCCATTATGCAGTGAGTTAACCTCTAAGGATTGAGGAGTAATATAGAGTTATACACCAATAAATATGTAGGGTCACAATGTTTTCTGTGTTCTTCTTCAGGTCTCAGGGCACTGTTATGTGTAAAATATTTGCTCACATTCTAGAGTTTAAAGCAGGACATATTGAATGAGTCAGCTCTGGAATGAACATCTTTTCTGTTAGGTTGAATATGAAACCTCCCCATCAACTTCACTAATGGCTAGGTGAGATAGGGAGCAAGGAAATGTGGACAGTCTCTGAGGAAGCTCCATTTCCCCATGTAGCCTGCTACGAGCAGGCAGTTATTTGTTGCAGGAAAGCCAAAGCACCAAATGACATTCCATTCCCATCCTGAGGAAGTAAAAGGTGAGACCAAGCATACATGTCTAAAGGCAGTCGCGTGTCCATGGAAGGGCTCAAGTACATGATGCTTGGCCATGCTGGAGCTTTCTGCAGGTCAGGATACAGACAGCAGATGATTTGGTGTTATGTCTCAGAAAGGGCAAGAGAAATCTAATTAGATTTTAAAACTAAATAATAAAATTGGACCCTGGATTCTGCTTGTTAGTTTTTCATGCATGATGTTATGTTTCTGCTTAATAAATTGGATAGGTGATTTCTCCAAGGCACCTCAGTCCTGGAGAGATTGGGGTATTCCACTTGTAGTATTGTTGCTGCCTAATTCGTCTTAGCTCCTTTACATGAAATCCAAAAAACAACAAATGGCATCTGAACAGTGGACATTAGGAGGAAATAAGCTTTCAAGATTGCTCTTGATTTTCAGCCCAAGGGAACCAGAGGGATTCATGGGGACATGTAAGTCCCTACTCTGGGACAGTGGAGCAATGAAAAATTTTCTATCAGGTGACTAAGAAGACTATGCCTATTCACAGTTTGCTGGCCAAGAAACATAGGAGAAGCAACTACCAATTGCTGCTTCCTCCTCCTCCCCACCCTTCTCTTTCTTCTCTTTCTGAACATAATAAATAAAAACTCTTAAAATTAATTAATTTTTAAAAATATTTGTTTTAAAAACTAATCATTACAGGACCCCAGTAAGGCCATAGAATTCCTGCTACATCTTTAGAATCTCAAATTAAATGCCAGGAAAGAGTTTAGGAAAAACAGCCCAGTAGACTGTGGGTCGGACCCCTCTGTGCCATAACTACTTTGCTTGTAGAGAAGGTCAAGAGCAAGTCATAATAATGGTGGAGGTTATGGGCACTGAGTTCTTCTGCCATTTTTCTCTGGATACCTTCCCTTTTCATGTGGCTCCTCAGTGTCCACTCTCAGACTGTGGTTTACAAGTAATGAAGAGGTTGTAAGAGTGCACGGAATGAGAGGGTGTCCCCGTCTAAGCCTGGATTGCCAGGTGCTTGGTGTGATAAGCATATTATTGGTCTGAACGTCAAATGGGAATGGCAAGAATAGAGTGCATGGGGCCCATCCTGAGCTCCAAGGTCTCACATGCTATGTGGTGGTGGCTGCATAGAGGAGGGAACTGATAGGAATGTTGTATGAGACATAGATCAAAATAGCACAGAGGGAAAGTGCTGGTTACACAGTTTGCAGGTGCTAATGAGCACCACTTTCCTGAATCCTCACAGCCACCTGAGCGGGAGTGGTTCTCCCTATTTGACAGAGGAGGAGACTGAGTTTTTATTTCTTTGCTTGTAGATGTTGGAGCCAGAAGTCAGCTCTCGAGTTAATGCTAAAACTGTAGAAAGCTTCTTTCAGGAGAAGCCTCAAAGGAAGGACACATGGGTAGAAGCAAACCAGTGCTTTGGACTAAAGAACAGATTTTAAAATGCCATCATACATGGAGGGTGTAGAAGTAGGGAGGGCACTCTTAAAGAAATCTGTTGTTGCTTTAGCACCTGGGAAGGGCCAGGCCACATCCTCACTCCCCACCTATCCTATCCTATCCTATCCTATCCAATTTCCTGCCCAATTTCCACCCAAACTCCACCTAGGTTGAGTGCTTGACAAGGTGGACCATTAGATTATGTGCAGGTGTTCGTCAAAAGAAACCAGTATGCTAAAATTGCAAGGACTACTTTGATGGCTCTATATGTCCAGAATGCCGTGTGTGTACACTCTTCTGAACCATCTTGGACCATCGTTTCTGGGTTTTGAATTAGGTTAAAATCGGTTTTTAGTTCAAATAAATGTAAAATGCAGATTACAATCATCCCTGTCTCATTTTGCAAATGGGAACATAAAGTGAGGTTAGACATGTGAGGGTCTTAAAATAGGAATGAGAAATTTTTGAAGATGGCAGCGGAGTAGGCGGATGCACAGACGCCCAGCTCTCAACACCAAACTGGAATACAAATCAATTCAGGAAAAATCAGCATGAACACTCAACACTGAACTGCAAGAAAAGCTCTCAAAAACCAAGGAGCAAAGAGGAAGCCACAATAATCCTGGTAAGGAGTGCCTGAATCTCCTCTGCTTACAGGAACGGAAGGGGGGGTGAGGCTGAGAGCCCAGAGAGGATTTTACAGAGGAAAAAGAGCAGAAACTACTGCTCACAGCCACTTACCTGGTGACCAGGGAGCAAGGTGGGTTGAAAAGACCAGCTTATCTCCCAAGTGGAAAGGACAAGGAGAGGGACAGACTGTGAGGGGCTAAGGTATGCAAGAAACGAAATAAAAAAGGTGACTCATTCGTGCTGGAGGCGGCTATAGCTGGGGGAGGGACTGAACCTTTCACAAAACAGAGCTGAAGTGCTTCCAGATCAGAGATCTCCAGACATCTATCCAGCTCCAATCAGCGCAACAAAACACAGCTGAAAACAAGAAGTGGGGAGGAGGGGCAGTAACTCAGGTCTCCATGGAGATCTGAGATACACCTCCCCCTACTGAAGCTGAGAAAAAACCCTACCCCCAGTGAGATTAGTTGGTGGAAGAGACCTTCAGCATCTCAGGTTACACCCACAGCATTCCTGGTTACAGTTTCAAGAAAACCCCCTGCTGAGATCAGTTAACAAGACTATCACCTGTTAAGAAAACAAACAAATCAAGACTTCAAAGCTGCCCAAATCCGAAAGTAGATTACAAATAATAGCTGATACCAAGACAAGAAGACCTAGAAATAACACAACGGAAAACTGGAGGCAGACAACACCAAGCCTAGACTCAACCAACTCTACAAATAAAACACCATTATGAGAAAACAAAGGAGTGCAACCCAAATGAAACCACAAGAGACACCTTTGAGAGATGAGCTGAGTGATATGGAAATAATCAAACTTCCAGATGTGCAGTTCAAAATAATGATTGTAAGGATGCTTAGGGATCTTAGAACAACAATGGAGGGGCAGTTTGAAAACCAAAATAAAGAAATAGCAATTATAAAAAAAGGATATTGAAATATTAAAAAAGAATCAGTCAGAGATGACAAATACAATATCAGAAATGAAGACCACAATGGAAGGAATTAAAAACAGGATGGATACAGCTGAGGATCGAATCAGCAAGTTGGAGGACAACTGGAATGAAGGAATGAAAGCAGAGAAGAAAAGAGAAAAGAGAAT
Organism: Saccopteryx leptura; assembly: GCF_036850995.1. Classification (NCBI taxonomy): domain Eukaryota; kingdom Metazoa; phylum Chordata; class Mammalia; order Chiroptera; family Emballonuridae; genus Saccopteryx; species Saccopteryx leptura. The sequence goes on from NC_089506.1 coordinate 127,491,416, forward strand.
CAAAAAGTCAGAGGAAATACTTAGAGAGCTCTGTGACAACATGAAGAGAAATAACATCCGCATCATAGGGGTTCCTGAAGAAGAAGAAAAAGAACAAGGGATAGAGACTTTGTTCAATCATATCATAACTGAAAACTTCCCTAAATTAATGCAAGAGAAACTCTCACAAGTCCAAGAAGCACAGAGAACTCCATTAAAGAGAAACCCAAAGAAACCTACACCAAGACACATCATAATTAAAATACCAAAGCTAAGCGATAAAGAGAAAATATTAAAAGCTGCAAGAGAAAAAAAGTTATCACCTACAAAGGAGCCCCCATAAGGGTGACATCCAACTTCTCAACAGAAACACTTGAGGCCAGAAGGGAATGGCAAGAAATATTCAAAGTAATGCAGAACAGGAACCTACAACCAAGACTACTTTATCCAGCAAGGCTATCATTTAAAATCGAAGGAGAAATAAAAAGCTTCCCAGACAAAAAACAACTCAAGGAATTCATTACAACCAAACCAACGCTGCAAGAAATGTTAAGGGGCCTGTTGTAAACAGATCAAAGTTGGAAAAAAATATAGCAAAAAAAGGAATACACCTTTAAAGAAGAAAATGGCAATAAACAACTACATATCAATAATAACCTTAAATGTAAATGGATTAAATGATCCAATCAAAAGACATAGGGTAGCTGCGTGGATAAGAAAACAGGACCCATACATATGTTGTCTAAAGAGACACACCTTAGAACAAAAGACACACATAGATTGAAGATAAAAGGATGGAAGAAAACATTTCATGCAAACGGAAATGAAAAAAAAGCTGGGGTAGCAATACTTATATCAGACAAATTGGACTTTAAAACAAAGGATATAGTAAGAGATAAAGAAGGCCACTACGTCATGATAAAGGGAGTAATCCAACAGGAAGACATAACTATTATAAATATCTATGCACCTAATATAGGAGCACCCAAATATATAAAACAGACTTTGATGGATTTAAAGGGCGAGATCAACAGCAATACTATAATAGTAGGGGATTTCAATACCCCACTAACATCACTAGATAGATCCTCAAGAAAGAAAATTAACAAAGAAACAGCAGACTTATTGGAAACACTAGATCAACTCGATTTAATAGATATCTTCAGAACCTTTCACCCTATAGCAGCAGAATATACATTCTTTTCAAGTGCTCATGGTACATTCTCTAGGATACACCACATGTTAGGGCACAAAAGTGCTCTCAACAAATTTAAGAAAACTGAAATCATATCAAGCACTTTCTCTGATCACAACGGCATGAAACTAGAAATGAATCACAGCAGAAAAGCTCAAAAATTCTCAAACACATGGAAACTAAATAGCAGGGTGTTAAATAATGAATGGATTAAGAATGAGATCAAAGAAGAAATAAAAAAATTCCTAGAAACGAATGACAATGAGCATACAACAACTCAAAATTTATGGGACACAGCAAAAGCAGTGCTGAGAGGGAAGTTCATAGCACTACAGGCACACTTTCAGAAGCTAGAGAAAGCTCAAATAAAGAACTTAACCCTGCATCTAAAAGAATTAGAAAAAGAACAGCAAGTAAAGCCCAAATGTAGTAGAAGGAAGGAAATAATAAAGATCAGAGCAGAAATAAATGACATAGAGGCTAAAGAAACAATACAGAGGATCAATGAAACTAGGAGCTGGTTCTTTGAAAAGGTAAACAAGATTGATGAACCTTTAAGTAGACTCACCAAGAAAAAGAGAGAGAGGACTCAAATAAATAAAATTAGAAATGAGAGAGGAGAAATAACAACTGACACAACAGAAATACAAAATATTGTAAGAAAATACTATGAAGAACTGTATGCCAAAAACTAGACAACCTAGATGAAATGGACAAATTCCTTGAAACATACAATCTTCCAAAAATCAATCTGAAAGAATCAGAAAACCTAAACAGACCGATTACACCAAAGGAGATCGAAACAGTTATCAAAAAACTCCCAACAAAGAAAAGTCCAGGGCCCGATGGCTTCACAATGGAATTCTACCAAATATTCAAAGAAGAACTAACTCCTATCCTTCTCAAACTATTTCAAAAAATTCAAGAGGAAGGAAGACTTCCAAGCTCCTTTTATGAGGCGAGCATAATTCTGATTCCAAAACCAAGCAAAGACAACACAAAGAAAGAAAATTATAGGCCAATATCTCTGATGAATATAGATACTAAAATCTTCAACAAAATATTAGCAAACTGGATCCAACAATATATGGAAAAAATCATACACCATGATCAAGTGGGATTTATTCTGGGTAGGCAAGGCTGGTACAATATTTGTAAATCAATCAATGTGATTTATCACATAAACAAAAATAAGGAGAAAAACCATATGATAATTTCAATAGTTGCAGAAAAAGTATTTGATAAAATCCAGCACCCATTCATGATCAAAACTCTCAGCAAAGTGGGAATACAGGGAACATACCTCAACATGATAAAAGCAATCTATTAGAAACCCACAGCCAACATCATACTCAATGGGAAAAAATTAAAAGCAATACCCTTATGATCAGGAACAAGGCAGGGGTGCCCCCTTTCACCACTCTTATTTAACATAGTCCTGGAAGTCCTAGCCACAGCAATCAGACAAGAAGAAGAAATAATAGGCATTCAAGTTGGAAAAGAAGAAGTAAAACCATCATTATTTGCAGATGATATGATATTGTATATAGAAAACCCTAAAGTCTCAGTCAAAAAACTATTGGACCTGATAAATAAATTCAGCAAAGTGGCAGGATATAAAATCAATACTCAGAAATCAGAAGCATTTTTATACACCAACAATGAACAGTCAGAAAGAGAAATTAAGGAAACAATCCCCTTCACAATTACAACCAAAAAAATAAAGTACCTAGGAGTAAACTTAACCAAGGAGACTAAAGACTTGTACTCGGAAAATTACAAAGCATTGATAAAAGAAATCAAGGAAGATACAAAAAAGTGGAAGCATATACCGTGCTCATGGTTAGGAAGAATAAACATCAATAAAATGTCTATATTACCCAAATCAATCTATAAATTCAACGCAATACCAATTAAAATACCAAAGACATACTTCAAAGATATAGAACACATATTCCAAAAATTTATATGGAAACAAAAGAGGACACGAATAGCCTCAGCAATCTTAAAAAAGAAGAATAAAGTGGGAGGTATCACACTTCCTGATATCAAGTTATACTACAAGGCCGTTGTACTCAAAACAGCCTGGTACTGGCATAAGAACAGGCATATAGATCAATGCAACAGAACAGAGAACCCAGAAATAAACCCAAAGTTCTATGGACAACTGATATTTGACAAAGGAGATAAGGAAATACAATGGAGTAAAGACAGCCTCTTTAACAAATGTTGTTCGGAAAATTGGACAGCTACCTGCAAAAAAAATGAAACTAGATCACCAGCTTACACCACTCACAAAATAAACTCAAAATGGATAAAAGACTTAAATGTAGGCCGTGAAACCATAAGCATCTTAGAAGAAAACATAGGCAGTAAGCTCTTGGACATCTCTCGGAGCAATATATTTGCTGATTTATCTCCACGGGGAAGTGAAATAAAAGACAGGATAAACAAATGGGACTATATCAAACTAAAAAGCTTTTGCACAGCTAAAGACAACAAGAACAGAATAAAAAGACAAACTACACAATGGGAGAACATATTTGACAATACGTCTGATAAGGGGTTAATAACCAAAATTTATAAAGAACTTGTAAAACTCAACACCAGGAAGACAACCCAATCCAAAAATGGGCAAAAGAGATGAATAGACACTTCTCCAAAGAGGACATACAGATGGCCAACAGGCATATGAAAAAATGCTCAACATCACTAATCATTAGAGAAATGCAAATTGTTTTTTTAAATAAATTTATATTGATGTTAATGGGATGACATTAATAATTCAGGGTATATATATTTAAAGAAAACATGTCTAGGTTATTTTGTCATTAAATTATGTTGCATACCCCTCACCCAGAGTCAGATTGTCCTCCGTCATCTTCTGTCTAGTTTTCTCTGTGCCCCTCCCCCTCCCCCTAACTCTCTCCCTCCCTCCCTCCTGCGTCCTCCCTCACCCCACCCCTGGTAACCACCACTCTCTTGTCCATGTCTCTTAGTCTTGTTTTTATGTTCCACCAATGTATGGAATCATGTAGTTCTTGTTTTTTTCTGATTTACTTATTTCACTCCGTATAATGTTATCAAGCTCTCACCATTTTGCTGTAAATGATCTGATGTCATCATTTCTTATGGCTGAGTAGTATTCCATAGTGTATATGTGCCACATGTTCTTTATCCAGTCTTCTATTGAAGGGCTTTTTGGTTGTTTCCAAGTCTTGGCCACTGTGAACAGTGCTGCAATGAACATGGGGCTACATGTGTCTTTACGTATCAATGATTCTGAGGTTTTGGGGTATATACCCAGTAGAGGGATTGCTGGGTCATAAGGTAGTTCTATTTGAAGTTTTTTGAGGAACCACCATACTTTCCTCCATAATGGTTGTACTACTTTACATTCCCACCAACAGTGTATGAGGGTTCCTTTTTCTCCACAGCCTCTCCAACATTTGCTATTGCCCGTCTTGTTAAAAATAGCTAATCTAACAGGGGTGAGGTGGTATCTCATTGTAGTTTTGATTTGCATTTCCCTAATAACTAATGAAGCTGAGCATCTTTTCATATATCTGTTGGCCATTTGTATTTCTTCCTGGGAGAATTGTCTGTTCATGTCCTCTTCCCATTTTTTTTATTGGATTGTTTGTTTGTTTGTTGTTGAGTTTTATGAGTTCTTTGTAAATTTTGGATATTAGGCCCTTATCTGAGCTATTGTTTGAAAATATCAGTTCCCATTTAGTTGGCTGTCTGTTTATTTTGATATCAGTTTCTCTTGCTGAGCAAAAACTTTTTATTCTGATGTAGTCCCATTCATTTATCTTTGCCTTCACTTCTCTTGCCATTGGAGTCAAGTTCATAAAATGTTCTTTAAAACCCAGGTCCATGAGTTTAGTACCTATGTCTTCTTCTATGTACTTTATTGTTTCAGATCTTATATTTAGGTCTTTGATCCATTTTGAATTAATTTTAGTACACGGGGACAGGCTGTAGTCGAGTTTCATTCTTTTGCATGTGGCTTTCCAGTTTTCCCAACACCATTTGTTGAAGAGGCTTTCTTTTCTCCATTTTGTGTTGTTGGCCCCATTATCAAAGATTATTTGACCATATATATGTGGTTTTATTTCTGGGCTTTCTATTCTGTTCCATTGGTCTGAGTGTCTATTTTTCTGCCAATACCAAACAGTTTTGATTATTGTGGCCGTATAATATAGTTTAAAGTCAGGTATTGTAATGCCCCCAGCTTCATTCTTTTTCCTTAGGATTGCTTTAGCTATTCGGGGTTTTTTATAGTTCCATATAAATCTTATGATTTTTTGTTCCATTTCTTTAAAAAATGTCATAGGAATTTTGATGGGAATTGCATTAAATTTATATATTACTTTGGGTAATATGGCCATTTTAATTATATTTATTCTTCCTATCCAAGAACAAGGAATATTTTTCCATCTCATTGTGTCTTTTTCTATTTCTCTTAGCAATGCCTTGTAGTTTTCGTTATATAGGTCCTTTACATTCTTTGTTATGTTTATTCCTAGGTATTTTATTTTTTTTGTTGCAATCGTGAAGGGGATTATTTTTTTGAGTTCGTTTTCTAATATTTCATTGTTGGCATAGAGAAAGACTATTTACTTTTGTAGGTTAGTTTTGTATCCTGCGACCTTACTGTATTGGTTTATTGTTTCTCGTAATCTTTTTGTGGAGTCCTTCGAGTTTTCGATGTATAGGATCATATCATCTGCAAAAAGTGATACCTTTACTTCTTCTTTTTGATATGGATGCCTTTTATTTCTTTGTCTTGCCTGATTTCTCTGGCCAGAACTTCTAGCACCACGTTAAATAAGAGTGGAGAGAGTGAACAACCCTGTCTTGTTCCTGATTTAAGGTAGAAAATCCTCAGTTTTATGCCATTTAATATGATGTTGGCTGATGGATTATCATATATGGCCTTTATCATGTTGAGATATTTTCCCTCTATACCCATTTTGTTGAGAGTCTTAAACATAAAATTGTGTTGTATTTTATCGAAAGCCTTTTCTGAAACTATTGATAAGATCATGTGGTTTTTGTTCTTTGTTTTGTTGATATGGTGTATTACGTTAACCGTTTTACGTATATTGAACCATCCTTGAGATTCTGGGATGAATCCCACTTGATCATGATGTATTATTTTTTTAATATTTTGTTGTATTCGATTTTCCAGTATTTTGTTTAGTATTTTAGCATCTGTATTCATTAGAGATATTGGTCTGTAGTTTTCTTTCTTTGTGCCATCCTTGCCTGGTTTTGGTATGAGAGTTATGTTGGCCTCATAAAATGTGTTTGGAAGTATTGCTTCTTCTTCAATTTTTTGGAAGACTTTGAGTAGAATAGGAACCAAGTCTTCTTTGAATGTTTGATAGAATTCACTAGTATAACCGTCTGGGCCTGGACTTTTATTTTGGGGGGGGTTTTTAATAGTTTTTTCTATTTCCTCCCTGCTGATTGGTCTGTTTAGGTTTTCTGCTTCTTCATGACTCAGTTTAGGAAGGTTGTATTGTTCTAGGAATTTATCCATTTCTTCTAGATTGTTGTATTTGGTGGCATATAGTTTTTCATAGTATTCCACAATAATTCTTTGTATATCTATGATGTCTGTGGTGATCTGTCCTCTTTCATTTTGGATTTTATTTATTTGAGTCCTGTGCCTTTTTTCCTTGGTGAGTCTTGCCAAGGGTTTGTCAATTTTGTTGACCTTTTCAAAGAACCAGCTCCTTGTTTTATTGATTTTTTCTATAGTTTTTCTGTTCTCTATTTCATTTATTTCTGCTCTGATTTTTATTATCTCCTTTCTTCGGCTGGTTTTGGGTTGTCTTTGTTCTTCTTTTTCTAGCTCCTTAAGGTGTGAAGTTAAGTGGTTTACTTCGGCTCTCTCTTGTTTGTTCATATAGGCCTGAAGTGATATGAACTTTCCTCTTATTACTGCTTTTGCTGCATCCCAGAGATTCTGATATGTCGTATTTTCATTTTCATTTGTCTGTATATATCTTTTGATCTCTGCGCTTATTTCTTCTTTGACCCATTCATTTTTTAGAAGTATGTTGTTTAGTTTCCAGAATTTTGTGGGTTTTTCCCCCTCTTTTTTACAGTTGAATTCTAGTTTCAAGGCTTTATGATCAGAGAATATGCTTGGTACAATTTCAATTTTTCTAAATTTGCTGATATTGTCTTTGTGCCCCAACATATGGTCAATTCTTGAGAATGTTCCATGTACACTAGAGAAAAATGTATACTCTGTCGCTTTGGGATGAAGTGTCCTGTAGATGTCTATCATATCCAGGTGTTGTAGTATTTCGTTTAAGGCCACTATATCTTTATTGATTCTCTGTTTGGATGACCGATCTAGAGCCGTCAGCGGTGTATTGAGGTCTCCAAGTATGATTGTATTTTTGTCAGTTTTTGTTTTAAGGTCAAAAAGTAGCTGTCTTATATATTTTGGTGCTCCTTGGTTTGGTGCATATATATTAAGGATTGTTATGTCTTCTTGATTCAGTGTCCCCTTAATCATTATGAAATGACCATTTTTGTCTCTGAGTACTTTTTCTGTCTTGTAGTAAGCATTATCAGATATGAGTATTGCTACACCTGCTTTTTTTTTGGGTGTTGTTTGCTTAGAGTATTGTTTTCCAGCCTTTCACTTTGAATTTGTTTTTATCCTTGTTGCTTAGATGAGTTTCTTGTAGGCAGCATACAGTTGGATTTTCTTTTTTAATCCATTCTGCTACTCTGTGTCTTTTTATTGGTGAGTTTAATCCATTTACATTTAGTGTAATTATTGACACTTGTATGTTCCCTATTGCCATTTTATAAATTGCTTTCTGTTAGTTTTGTATCTTGTTTGATTCTTCTCTTTTGTTTTTCTATCATTTTTTTTTGTTTGTTTGTATTCCATACTTCTTTCCTCTGTTGCTCCCTTTTTTAAGTCAAGTGTTTTTGTGGTGGTTTTTTCAAGGGTGGTTACCATTAAGTAATGAAAAGGGTACCTACCGTATTCATTGTAGTACCCTTTCTTATGAGTATTTCTGCGCTTCATCGTCCTTTGCTACTGTTAATCTTCATCCTTTCTCCCTTTTTTTTCTTTTGTTGTCACAGTTTAAGTTTGGTTTTATTGTTTTCTTGGTGGAGCTGTTACTTGGGGTTCTGTTTTCTTTTGTTCTTTGAATCTGGTTGGAAAACCCCCTTTAGTATTTCCTGGAGTGGGGGCTTTCTCGTGATAAATTCTCTCATCTTTTCTGTATTTGTGAATGTTTTTATATCTCCTTCATACTTGAAGGATAGCTTTGATGGGTATAGTATTCTTGGCTGAAAGTTTCTCTCTTTCAGGGCTTTGAATATTGGGGTCCACTCTCTTCTAGCTTGTAGAGTTTCTGCTGAGAAGTCTGATGATAATCTAATAGGTCTTCCTTTATATGTTGTATTCTTCTTTTCCCTGGCTGCCTTGAGAATTTTTTCTTTGTCATTGGTTTGTGTCATCTTCATTATGATGTGCCTTGGAGTGGGTTTGTTGGGGTTAAGAAAACTCGGTGTTCTGTTTGCTTCTTGGATTTGAGGCTTTAGTTCTTTCCACAGGCTTGGGAAGTTCTCATCTATTATTTGTTTGAGTATATTCTCCATTCCATTTTCTCTCTCTTCTCCCTCTGATATACCTATTATTCTTATGTTATTCTTTCTGATGGAGTCAGACAATTCCTGTAGGGCTTTCTCGTTTTTTATTATTTTTGAGTCTCTTTCTTCTTCTCTCTCTTGTGCCTCAAGTTGCTTGTCTTCTATTTCACTAATCCTATCTTCTATCTGGGCTGTTCTATTAGCTAAGCTTGTTATCTCGTTTTTCAGTTCGTGAATTGAGTTTTTCATTTCTGTTTGATTTGTTTTTATAGTTTCAATTTCCTTGGTAATATATTCTTTGTGATCGTTGAGTTGTTTTCTGATTTCCCTAAATTGCCTTTCTGTGTTTTCTTGTATATCTCTGAGTATTTTTAAGATTTCTATTTTAAATTCTCTGTCATTTGGCTCCAAGGCTTCCAGTATGCTAAATCTTTTCTCCATAGATTTTTCCACATCTATTTGTGTTACCTCTCTATCTTTTGTATCCATAATATTCTATTTCCTTTTTCTTATTGGCATCTGAAGGTGGTCTTGTTGATATTCTTAATTAAAATTAATAAAGAATAAAAAGGGAAAAAAAAGAAAAAAAAGAAAAAAAAACAAACAAAAAAAACACTCCACACACAAAAAAAGTAATGATTTATTATTTCCCCCTTTTTTCTTTCTTCTCCTTCTCTCCTCTCACCTCTTTAGGTATATATCGTGATGACCTGTGAATTATATTATGCTAAATGGAACAAAAATTGCCTATAACGGAGGGCCTGATTTGGGGTGAAGAGTTCAAGGGGCAAAAAAGGGAGTAGGGACCTACTCAATGCAAAAAAAAAAAAAAAAGAAGGATATCTTAGACAAGCATAAAATGATTTGCTTGTAAGTGATGGTCAACTAAGAGATATAATGAGAGGGATAAGAGGGAAACAGAAAAAGGAGAGAAAAAATAATATTTAAAGAAGAAAAAAATAAAAATAATAAGTAAAAATCTGTTGTATTAAGTGGAGTGAAGACTAAATACAATGGAGACTTTGGGTTGGGAGGAATGCTAGTGAGTTAAAAAACAATGTAGAAAAGTACCCAAAATGCCAGAGAAACAAACAAATAAAGGAAAACCAAGAACAAAAGCAGAAAAGAAAAGAAAAAAAAAAGAACAAACAACAAAAACAAAAAAATCTTGAGTCCCAAATTAAATAATTTGTTCGTAATTGAGGATTAAATGAGAGGAAAAGTAAAAGGAGAAAAGAAGGAATGAATAGAAAGGAAAAAATAAGAAAAAGTGAGAAACAAAGGAAGAAAAAAAGGAAAGGGAAAAAAAACAAAAAGAAAACAAAAGGGGAGAGAGTGAGAGTTAAGGGTTTTGGAGTGTAACCCTAAGGGAGAGTAAGGATGAAGAAAAGAAATAAAATGTAACACTCATGGGTAGTGTAGTTCAAGAAAAGGGTAGCATAAGATGGGCAGAGAATAAAAGGACCGAGGTGGAGGAAATACAAATAAAGACAATAAGAAAGAAGAGAGAAACAACAACAACAAAGAATTAGTGGAACAAGTTATAAAGTCTGTGGATTTTTCTTGATTTTGAGAGGTTAACTTCTTCCTTTTTCTTTTCTCTCCCTCTTCCTGGTTGGTGAATCTGTACCCCAGGTTCTGCCTCTGTGTCACGCTTAGGTAGGGATTTGCAGTTGATGGGATTCTATGGCAATGTCATATAATTGGCTTTAGTCTCACTGGTAGTCAAGGCTTGTTGGCATTTGTAGAGTCCAACAATGAGAGAGAGTTTGCTTTCCTGGAGTCTCTTCCCTAGTCTCCCCTTCCTGAATTAGCAGCCTGGTGATCCAGCTATGAGGCTGCCACTGCTTCTGTCTGGGGAGTAAGAGGCTCAAAGAGCTGGGAAATCCCCACTCTATCCTCACTCAGCGCAAGGCTCTGGGTAAGGCTCTGGCAGTCAGAGCCTCCAGCGTAATCAGGTGGGGCTGGGAGTCAATTGTTGTCAAGGTGACTGTTCAACGCCTACCATTCAGTTGGACCACTCAACCCAGGCTTTCCACACTTTGTAGCCTGTTTTGGCTGGAAATAAGATGCACTATTTGCTGCTTGCTATATACATCTTAATATCTTCCAAGTCCCTCTTGTTAGGTATATCCCTGAATATGGAGGCTCTGTCAATCAGAAGTTGCCCCCGCCCCTTTAGCGAAAGGCACTGAAAAATATTATGCCTCTTGTCTTGAATCGCTGAACTGGGAGAGATCTTATCAATTAGAGCCCCGTGGGTGCGTAGATTTTGTGGGTTTAGCTAATTTCAGTGATTGGATCCGCAGCTGTGCTCCAGAGAGTATTTCAGGCTGCCTGCGCGCCCCTCCCCCAATGCTTGATTGTTAGCTCGAATGGCTGGGTGAGGTGCCCAGTCCACGGAGAGAATCTCCTGACTAGTAAAGACAGGTTTGGCGCCCCTCCTGGACTGTGTCACGGGGCGCGCGCGCACGGCTTCTCAGAACACGCCAGTGGTGGCCGCCACTCCCCGGGACGCGGCTCGGGGCATGCGCACGCGGCTTCTCAGAGCATGCCGGTGGTGGCCGGCACTCCCCGGGACGCGGCTCGGGGCGTGAGCACGCGGCTTCTCAGAGCACGCCAGTGGTGGCCGGCACTCTCCGGGACGCGGCTCGGGGCGCGGGCACGCGGAAAGAAATGCAAATTAAAACCACAATGAGATATCACCTCACACCAGTCAGAATGGCGCTTATCAACAAAACAACACAGAATAAGTGCTGACGAAGATGTGGAGAAAAGGGAACCCTCCTGCACTGCTGGTGGGATTGCAGACTGGTGCAGCCACTGTGGAAAACATTATGGAGATTCCTCAAAAATCTGAAAATCGAACTGCCTTTTGACCCAGCTATCCCACTTTTAGGAATATACCCCAAGGACACCATAGAACGGCTCGAAAAGGAGAAATGCACCCGCATGTTTGTGGCAGCATTGTTCACAATAGCGAAGTTCTGGATACAGCCCAAGTGTCCGTCAGAGGATGAGTGGATTAAAAAGCTTTGGTACATATATACTATGGAATACTACTCAGCCATAAGAAATGATGACATCGGATCATTTACAATAACATGGATGGACTTTGACAACATTATACGGAGTGAAATATGTAAATCAGAAAAAAAAAAATAAGATGAATCCATACATAGAAGGGACATAAAAATTAGACTCAGAGACATGAACAAGAATGTGATGGCAACAGGGGCGGGAGGTTGGGGGAGGAGAGAGGGAGTGAAGAAGGAGAGAGGGGTTAGCGGAGGTGAGGGGCACAAAGAAAACCAGATAGAAGGTGACAGAAGACAATTTAACTTTGGGGGAGGGGTATACAGCACAATCAAAAGTCAAAATAATCTAGAGATATTTTCTCTCAACATATGTACCCTGATTTATCAATGTCACTGCATTAAATTTAATAAATAAAAAAAATTTTAAAAAAAGGAATGAATAGCATGTCTGGATTATCAGTGAATGCTGTGGACAGTAAAAATGTTCCCTGTTGCCTTTTTTTTCTATTATTTAATTTTATATTTTTATTGAATCCAGAGTGAGGAAGGGGGGAAAGGGGGAGACAGAAGTATCAATCTGTTTCTGTATGTGCCCCAGCCAAGGACTGAACCAGTCACCTCTTCATTGCAAGACAATTCTCCAGCCAAGTAAGCCATCCAACCAGGACCATTGCTGCTGCATTTTGCACACATTTGGAATAACACAGCCATGGGCATTTCTACAAAAAAACAAACAAACAAACATTTCTGCTATCATCTCATGGACGTCTTGAAAATAACAGCTAAGTAAATGTCATCAGAAAAAAAGTTTTTCTTTGCTGCTATCTAATATACATTTTGAAATTAAAAGCTAGTACATATAACCAGAAACTGTCAAACTGCTTTTGCATCACCTATGTGTCTTTTCCCATTTTTCACTTTGCATCTCATTAAATGCTTATGTTTTAGAGAACTCCATGTTTTATATTAGTCATGAGTAGTTATTCAAATACAGAGGAACAGTTTGGTCAAGGGGATTATATAGGATTCTAATAATTTTTTGTATTTTCTTTTCTCACAGTATTTATTCTATAATGCATCTTCTTTTCAATTAGACCTGCCCTTCATTTTTTCCCAACACTATTAAGTGCTGAAGGCATGGATAAAAGGATTGACTGCAGCTGATGCTGATAAACTCTTTCAACATGGCAGCATTTAGACAGCAGAAGTGAGAAGGGGGTTTCTGTGAAATGGCTTGAGTGCCACAAGACATTTGGAAAGAAAAGTAAAAGGATTGTGGTGGCAAATTCCACCCTGAGATTCTCAAGACTGGGAAGTGATTGAAACTCAGCCAGGTAAAAGAGCAGTATGTTTGAGGAGTGTCAGGGGTTGTTACAACTGGGAGAGTGTGCAGAGTAGGGCATGGAAAAATTATAAACAAGTGCACAGACAAGCCCAGGTAAAGGGTGTTATAAAAACAGAAGTGGAAGTGAAACTATTTTCATGACAGGTGGTAATGGAGAGATCAGGGTTAAAAGGAAAACGGTAATGGCATGTTCATCTAAAAATAAATGGGGAATATGTAAGGCAGACTTTACATAAAGTATAAAAGTTATTTAGGGAATGGAGAATTTGTCAGATTTGAGGACAGAATGGAGAATGACTCACGGGAAGTGAGAAATTGGAGGGAGTGAGTTTGGATGGGCAATAGGACAGTGTGCTGCATAGTGGAAGAAATTTGTGTGTTTTTTTTCCCTTGGTGGAAGGAATTGTGAGCAAATTTAAGCAGCATCAGCTGCTAACGATTATAATTACTAGGTCTTCCAACTTTAGTAAGGTGGTAGTGGCATCAGAAAATGGTCATTTGCTGATGAAGAATTGATTCGGCTTAGAGTTCAACTAGATTTACACTGAAAAACTTACTAAATTACCTCTCTTGTTTGTCTGGCTTATGCAAAAATAAAAGAAAGTCAAGGTAGGAAAACTTATGTTACAGAATTGTGGTAGGAGCAAGGAAGTCGCCCAGATTTTAGCAGTGCATCAATGTGTTTATAGTTTTTTTTGTTGCAGCCATATATGCTAAAGTGGAATTGTGAAAGTTTGAAAAGGAGAGCAGAAAATTAAAAGCTGCATGAAAACAGGCAATGCTGGAGAAGTGTTTCCTTTCTCCACATCCTCATCATCTCTGGTTGTTCATATATTTGTTAGTGAAAGCCTTTCTGACAGGTGTGAAGTAATGTCTCATAGCAGTTTTAATTTGCATTTCTTTAATGATTTCTGAAATGGAGTATTTTTATATGCCAATTTTTAGTGGGGTGTTATTTGAATACTTTATCACTTTATTTTCTAAAGTTTATAGTTTCCAATTGTGTTTTGACTTATTTATATATCATGATATATATTGCTTCAGTTCACCTTGATATTTCACCGATTTAATGGATTTAAGCAGGAACTGCTAAAAGCAGTCAGCCACTAAACTGAGTGAGGTATAGGCTAATCTGCCCCTTAAGCAGGCATAGGCTACCTGAGCTGCCTCTCTGACCCAAATGGCACTTGCATATTTTTATTATGGTGCACATTTACGATAAGGTTTACTTTATGTGAAAATGCACCTGAGGTAGTGTCTGCTTCTTCTAGTCATGCTGAGGCAATTTAAATTTCTCCAGCAGCCTCTTGGGAGGCATTGCCATGGAACTGAGAGAAAAAGATAAGACTGGAAACAGTCTATATACAGAGGATCAGCAGAGGAATGTTTTGGTATGTAACATTGTGGGTTTTTTAGAAGATATTTTTTGTGGTGTAGGGCAGTGGGAGTTTGCGTGAAAATTAAAATTGTAAATTTATGTATGCTTTGCTTTATATTACCAAGATACTAAGCATATATGTGAAAATTAGTAAGTATGACTTGTAAAATATTAAAAATAATCATGCTACCAGTAAATACAGCTCAACCAACAACAAAATTGTTTTTGTTTATGAATATTAATGTAAACAATACTGGCATAACATATACAATTACTTAATTTTGGTTTTTACCAGAATTAAAATTTCCTTAAAGGATTAGAATACTAGTATATATCAATAAAGCTACAGAAAAATCAATAACAAAATGAACTCTGTATAAAATTAAACAAAGATATGTTCTAATTGAATTAAAAAGTATGGTATACTGGGATAAGTTTCTGAGAGAATAAGAATTAGTTTTGTCTTACAGTAAAGATTGTTGTTATTGATGCAAATATGGTTCTATTTTACTTTGTTAAAAAAAACTTTTTCTATACTGTGTAGCACCTGATAAGATATTATATATTTTTATCTGCCTATAAAGCAAAGATATTGTGTTTTTATAAATTATGATAACTTATTTCTATTTTCTTGTAGAGGTCTTCAATCACTATAGGGATATTCTTTTCAATCCTAGGAACCAAAGATGTGATAATCATACACCTGTCCAGTCCTGATGTGACAGGACCCTTTTCTCAACACTCAGAAATAAAAGCTTTAGTGATGGCATGCCCTAGTCTTTCATGTGTAATGGTGGAAAAGGTCATGCCTAAAAGAGAAAGGTGTTCAGTCACTTTAATTGTTCATTGATTGCTTCTCCTATGTGCCCTGACTAGGGTGCTTATGTTGCGCCAGCAACCTTGGGCTCAAGCCAGCAACCTTGAGATCATATTGTTGATCACATGTTTAAGCTAGTCACCAATGGTTTCCAACCAGGCACTTCAGTGTTTCTGGTTGATGCTCTATCTACTGTACCACCACTGGTCAGGCTGACATGTTATACTTTAGATCCTCAGACCTTATTATGTTATAGCAGAAAGTTTGTACATTTGTGGGGTCTCTGGCTTGAGTGTGGGATTATAAACATGACCCCATGGTTGCTGGCTTTAGCCCAGTTTCACTGGCTTGAGCAAGAGGTCACTCACTCCACTATAGCCTCCCTATCAACACATATGAGAAAGCAATCAGTGAACAACTAAGGTGCTGCAATGAAGAATTGATGTTACTCATCTCTCTCTTTTCCTGCCTGTTTGTCCCTATCTGTTCCTCTCTTTTTCTCTCTCTTTCTCTCTCTCTGACACAAAAAAGAAAAATAACTGACTTGTTTGATTATGTGTTCTAATGTCCTGATGAACTGTGCAGTAATAGTATGGTTATTTTGGCCTTACAAAGTTAATTTGAACACCATTTTAAGATTTGTCTAAAAATCCATTACTTTTTTTTCCAACCCATATATTCTGATATGGATGAATATTAGTAAAAATGTCACAGAAGATTTGTGTCACTTGAATTTCCCTTTTTAAAGTATTTGTGTAATTTATCTATTTCCCTGTCTATATCTTCACCAATTTCAGTTGATATATACTTTTTTGAATTGAAACATTTGATGATGAACTACTGTATAATAACTTTCATGAAGAGTTGTGACTCATTCATAGTATACTAATATTTATTAATCTTCAG